>NC_056737.1:1588566776-1588646776 GCF_019279795.1 Protopterus annectens
CTTCTGAATTCCAGGGCAGATTAGACAGACAGGTAAAGAAGGGAGCTGCACAGCGACTACACAATTACTAAATTAGGGTCACCTCCATTTTGACTGCTTAGCTTCCAAACCGATTTAAATATATCATTTAAAAAAATGTTTTAAGGTTGCAGAGATGTCCCATTAAGTACGCAAAAGATCATGTGATTAAAAACTTACTAAATGCATAAATATGATTCCAAATAATTCGGTCTGGCACTCTGTACAAATGCCATCATCTACTCACAGCACTACAGCCATGTATATAAAACATTTGATGTGCTACTTAATGGATATCCAAAAGAGAAAAAAAACAGAAACACAACCACTTTAAATAATGCAATATTACCATCTGATTCAACCTAAAATAAAAAAGAAAGGAATCAAAGAAAAGAATAGACATAAAATGCAATATCTACCCAAGTCAAGAAAGTAACATACAGATGTTCTCAGGACTGAGAGTACAACATTTTATAAAGATATTTAAACTGAGAGAATAACATTTTATAAGATACTTAAACAGCACTGTGTTAAACCACTAGTAATAATAATAAAGTTCTTTTGAGTGATGTTCATAACCAAAAGATGCCTAATCAGCCTGGCACCTTCTAATACACACTCAACTGTATATTTATACCCATCTTTCATGACAGCTAAAACCAAGAGAACTAAACCTTTTAAACAGTCTGACCAGCTTGTTGCATTATTTATGAAGGGAAAGCAGGGTTGCCTAAAACTTCAAGGACTATTTCCAGTTGGCTTGCAAAATGCACTACTGTTTGTTGCAACAAATACAAGTATGACTGGGAAGATTATGGCCCATTCTACCCGATCAGCTGCTACTAAAGCAAAAACGGGCTTTTTCAGACCTGAATCTGTTCAAACTCTCTGTAAAGATTCAACCTGGATTTCCATTTACACTTTGATAAAACATTACAAACTAGACATCTAATTTAAAGCTCAAGGCAAGGATTCTCTTCTGCTGTGATGCAAAGGATGATGTATTCTTCTGGTTTGCTGTTTTTTAATAACATTCACATATCATCTGAAAAAAAAAAGTTATGTACTTGCTATAACTATGCATCTATGTTGTCCATTTTCATTCTTCATCAACTGATGGATTTCGGATCTGCCCTCCGATCCAGCTCGGCTGCATTTACTTAGACTCCCAGATCCAACGCACAAGTACCTCCCTTTAGCTATAATGCCTCAGAGACCTGTAATACCTCAGACTGAGTCTGCTGCCCCATAAAACAGAAGGACTAACCATAGCCTATATAAAATAAAAGAAAGATTGGGGCTCAGACAGGAACAGTGGTTCCAATGTTACTATTAGGTCACTAACAGATAAAAAGTCAGGGGAAAGGTGGGGGGAGTTGAGGAAGAATGAAAACGGACAACACAGATGCATAGTTACAGTGAGTACATAACTTTTATATCTGACGTTGTCATTTCCATTCTTTCCACAGCTGATGGGACAGAGTCCCCAGCTATGAGAACCTTGGGTGGCCCTCATGGAAGGACATTCTGGAGTACTGCAGAACCAAAGGCAGCTCTGCTTCTGGAGATCAGCTCCAACTTGTAATGAGCAATAAAGGTATGAGCATTAGGATCAAGTGGCTGCAGCACAAATATCATCAATAAAAGCTCTGAACCAAAAAACAGATGAAGTAGCCATGGATCTAGTGAAGTCAGCTTTGAGAGAAATGGGTAAAAACAGACCTTGTTGACTGTAAACAAACTACATGTAATCTGTTAGCCACTTTGCTAAGGGAACTTTGGAAACTGGTTTTCCCAACCAGCTAGAGGCAAAGGAGACAAACAACTTATCTGTTTTTCTAAAATCCTTTGTCTTATGGAGATAAAAATGGAGCTGTCTATGTACATCTAAAGGATGAAGCATGTATTTACCTTTGTTACAAAAATTTGGGAAGAAAACAGGCAAGTTGATGACTTGATTGATGTTCGTCTCTGAGGCAAGTTGATGACTTGATTGAAGTTCATCTCAAAGGCTATTCTGGGCAGAAAGGAAGGATTAGTGCATTATGTGACTCTAACTTTGTGAAAAACCCAGTAAGGAGATTTTGAGGAGAATGCATGGAGCTCAGAAACTCACCTTGCCACTAGAAATGCCATTTTCAAAGAAACTTGAGATCAACCTAGGCTGAACCCTGCAGTAACAGCATAAGATCCCAGGGTGGATTAGGGTCTTTAATTGGAGACCTAAGCAAAAATGTACCTTTAAGGAATGCTTTGCACAGTTTGGAAGAAGCTGGTGGTGGTGGTGGTAGGGGAGTATTATTGCCAGTATGATAATTCGATATGGCTGCTAACAGAACTTTGACAGTGGAAAAACTAGCCCCTTCTTAAAAAACTGAAGAAAGAAATCTAGAACAGGAAGAGGTACAGTAAAAGGTTCCAAGTCTCTCCGATGGTCCCAATAAGAAAATCTTTTCCATTTACTCTCTTAAAATTTTCTACTGTAGTCTTTTTGGGATGACAGTAGTATCTGGTGGACAGAGGAGGAAAGCCTGGGCTGTCTAACTATTAATGGAATTGGAGAATCATCATCATCAACCCCCCCTTTTCCCCATTTTCTACATAAGGTCATGGTGTCATGTTAACTGTCGCCATCTTTCTTGGTTCAATGCTACCCTCCTGCCTTCTTCAACATTCATGCCTGACTGTTGCGGATCTTCTCTCACACAATCAACCTACCTCTTTGCCCTCACTTCCTCTTACCTTCTTCCTGCCTGCCTCACATCTTCTTTACCAGATTGTCTTCTACTTTTCTGCACATGTGCCCTAACCACCGTAACCTCTTCTCTTTGAGCTTCTCTGCAGCTGGATCTAGCTTGGCTTCTGCTCTTATGTCATCATTTCTTCCTCTGTTCCACAGGGTGCATTTTACCACCTGTCTGACTTCATTTCCATTACTTTTAGCTTCCTCATCTGCTCTGCCTTTACTGTCCAGGTTTCTGTACAATACGGTAGTACTGGTCGCACCACTGTTTTGTATACCTTACTTTTCATCTTCTTTGGCATTCTTCCGTCTTATACTTCACCTAACACTCTATGCCACTTGGGTGCAGCCCCTCGAATTATAGCTTTGACCTCTTCATTCAGATTTCCCTTCTCCTCGACCTTCCTTCCCAGATACTTCAGGCTATTGACCATCTCCCCTTCTACGTCAATTCTCAGATTCTTCTGATTTCCCCAATTTGCTGCTATTACCACTGTCTTATCTGTACGGAGTTTTATCCCGTGTACCTTCAATTTTGCATTCCATTCCACTACCCTTTGCTGAAGTTCTTGCTCAAAGTCTGCCTGCAATGCCACATCATCTGCATGCAGCAACTTTACTGAGCTGTCCCCTCCAACCTGTTTGCTAATGTAATCCATCACCAGTATGAGTAGCAATGAGCTGAGAGTCGAACCCTAAGGTACACCCACCCCACCGAATACTGTTTGTAGTTGAGTTACTGAGTCCTTGTACATAGCCTGCACTAATTCTACCAATGTTTCTGGGACTTTGAACCACTGTAGTACTGCCCAAATCAACTTTCTTGGTACCTTGTCATATGCTTGGTCTCTTCTGGGGACTAAGTGCCTTGGACCGTCCATTCCAAGAAAAACCTCCCCCCACCCCAACTGGGAGGTGTCTGTGGTCAACATCACTACCAGGGGTGGAAAAACAAAGAGACGCCCCTGACAAACTTCATCGACTGTACCCGCCAAAGCAGGGAATTTTTGCAAACCTGAGAAAGTTTTATCGGAGTGGACAGAAGCTGTACAAGAAATGACCACTGAACAGCTAGACTCCACTGAAGAACATGCATATGGAATTGAGCCATCAGAACCAAGGTAATAGCAGGCTGCCATTAATCCTAAAGCCTCAAGGACCAGTTTTGCTTGGGGAGAAGGGTGTGAAAGAATCTGTCTCACCTGCAGTCTTATGCACTGTACTTTGTTTGATGGAATAAAGGCCAATTGACTGGTGGTGTCCAGGAGAGCTCCTATAAACTCCAAGACTTGAACATGTTGCAGATCTGACTTGGCATAACTGACTATGATTCTTAAAGAATGAGATAATTGGAGTAAGTAGTTCCTGGTCTTCTTGAGAAGATATCTGGTTGTGGTGGTGAAGAGCCATTAATCTAGGTAAGGAAACGCTTTAAATCCGAGCAGTCTTAGGTGAGCTGCTACCACTGCCATACACTTGGTGAACACGCAGGGGGCTGTGGTAAGACCAAAGGGCAGGGCACTGAACTAGTAATAATTGGCCCCCAACCAAAACCGCAGACACCTCCGGGATTGTCTGTTCATTCTGATGTGATAGTACGCATCCTGGAGATCAATGCAACACATCCAATTGTCCTACTTTAGAAAAGGTAGAATGGACTAAATTGTCCAGAACTTGGCGTTCTTTACAAACTGACTGAGACTGCTGAGGTCCAAAATGTGTCTCAGGTCCCCTGTTTTCTCTGTCACTAAAAAGAACCTTGAGTAAGTTCCAAATCCTGTCTGGTGTGGTGGGGCCTCTTGGATGAGACTTTTGTATAGCAGCTTTTGAATTTCTAAGGTTAGCTCCCACTAACTGGGTGGAACATCAGGGACTGTTATCCACTTGGGTTAGTGGGATTTGCAAAAAACAATGAAATAGCTTCTGGCTATAATGTCTTGCAACCAAGTGTCATTTGTGATAGATGCCCAAGGTTCTGGGTGCAGAGAAACATGTCCCCCGACTGCCTCCAGAATAGAGCAGTCAGGCAACTCTTTTGGAGCACTGGAAGGGTTTACTTGAGAAGGAATCTCGAAACCATTGGTTTTGAGGACCACCCCTGCCATGAGGATGGAGTCTTTAATTGGAACCTCCCCCTCTGCTTCTGGGGAAAGTTTCTCCTTGTGAGTCCGGGAAAAGACCTTGTGACTTTCAGAAACAAATCTTTTGACCTCTGAGATGATTGCTGCAAAATGATCTCTGTGGGGTAGAAAAACATATTCCAATGACAGAGAAGGTCTTCCCATTTGTTCACTATGGGAGAGTGTTTCTTTCACTGTTGGGCCAAATAAGGAAAACTTAAAGGGCTCCTCAAAATCGCATCCAGGCACATCTCCTGACAGCTATACCTAAACCTACTGCCTATGAGGAACCCTCCTCTCCATGAGAGACTAACCTTATGGACGCATTGGAAATAGACCAAAAGGTGGCCAGCTGCAAAGACAGCTGTTTGTGCTCCTCCAACAACAAGAACCCAGGAAGAGATCTGGAGCGTTCTTTAATCAAGACCCTCTGTAATTTGGTGAAAGGTACCAAACAACTGAGCACCAGTAGAGCAAAGGTAGCTTGGGGCATAAATACACTTTCCAAGTGTGTTTAACACCCTGGACTCCCTGTTAGGAAAGTGGACAGAAGAGCTCTGTTCTGCTAGCTCTTTCTTAGTGGCTGATGCCACATGCATGGCATCCACAGGAACTCTCTTACTCTAATGAAGGCTGTCTTTGGGCACAGCAAGAAATTTACTGGGATGACGAGGGATGGACTCCATGGTATCCAGTTACTTCCATGCCTGGCAACACATGACATCTATGAGGTCATCTGCCGGGGGAGGTAATCCAAGACATAGATGAGCCGGACTCAAAGCCTTCCTGGGAAGGAAGGCTGGGAGACCATCTACCTTTCTGGTTAAGAATCTCTAGAATGTCTCCAAAGGAGACATCTTCTGGTGGAGACCTGGGGACCCCTCCCCTTCATTGAAGTCAGTGTCTTCAGTTAAAAATTATTGAGGAGAATCTATGTGCCTCCTTTTGCATGACCTAATCTGGGGGACTTCATCAGTGGAAAGATCTGGAGAGGTATCGGAAGAGAGGAGAAGTTCCTGCAGAGGAACTGTCTGAAAGATCAAATAGGCCATCTGTCCTTGCAGGATAAGCAGATGAGGCTCAGAACTTGGATCCAAAGGAGGCAGAGTGGTAGGATCTGACGAAATAAGAGTAGACTGGATTACTGGGTGAGAGAAGTCCCTGTCCACAACCTCAAAAGCAGAAGGACCATGACCAGAGCTGAAGCTCCAGGCACTGCCAAGCCCTGACTCTGCTCAGGCTCCTGAAATGAGGGAGGAGTTCGGCCTGAGCTATCCAGCGCCGAACTGCCAAGGGGAAGCTCTGGTGCTGAAAACCTTTGAATCAAAGCCAAACCCTCCTCCTGGATCTGCCACCAAAACTTTGGCTTCAAGACTCCAGGGAGATCAGTGCTGAATGAGTTGGGAACACAGATTGATTCGAAGATCTAACTATCTTTGGCTCCGACACATCGACTCTTGGAATGGTCAGATCCAAGGGCTCCAAAATTGCTGGACCAATCAGAGAAAGAGAAATAAGTGGATGAGGGACAGGCTGAAGGCTCATGGATCCGATGGGAGATGGATATGGTAATAGCTCCATCTGAATCTGAGCCCTGAGGAACTTCTGCATCATCCTATCCACATCTGCTTCAGATAGACTCTAGGAGGACCTGATACAGGACAATGTGGAAGGGAGACATGACATTCTCTTTGGTGTCTCTTGTAAGAAGGGTGATTGGAGCCATGGGGAAATAGGCTCTGGTGAAAAGCAAGGGCTCCAAATCCTAGCTAATTTCAGTGTCCCTGATGTCAGATCCAAAGGTGTTGGATCCAATCTTTTCACTAATTCGGCTGGTTTAAGAGAATGGGCAGGAGAGCATTTTCTGTGTTCTCCGGACTCCGAAGAGGATTTTTGTTTCTTTGTGGGGGTTTGAGCCCATGAAACAACAGCAGTGGAAGCAGCAGACAAAAGAAGAAAACCTTTTTAAACTAGTTTAGTGTGGTGATCTCTCAAGGTCCGAGAATCAAAACCCGCACAAATCTGAAAGGAGTTTTCGGGGTGGGCAGCCACTACACAATACACACACAGTCCCTGTGGGCATCAGAATTGGGTATCTTATGCCCACAGGAAATGCACTTTTTAAAACCTGTTGGCTTTTCAGACATACTAACAAAACAGTAGAAATATTAGTACGATTTTTTTAATATAGAAAATATAAAGGAAGAAGAAATACCAGCACAAATACCTTATGAATGGGTAGAAAACGTTAAGGAAAGAAAAGGGAATTACCAACGATGGTACAAACAGTACCTGAAAAAAACAGGTAGGAAAACTTTGAAGTCTAGCATAGAAAAACACAACAATTAAAAGAAAAAGGGAAGAAGGGTGAAATATAAAGAAGAAATATAAGAAGAAAGACAAAAATGTTCTATTTTAACTCACAAATAAGGTCGATAACACCTCTAATGCTAGAGAGAGCAAGATCAAAGTTTGAAGCGTAGAAGCAGCAAATGAGATCTGAGGTACTATAGGGCTCTGAGGCTTTATGGGTAAAGGGAGGAGTTCAAGAGTTGTATCCAAAAGTCTAAGTTAATGTGGCCAAGCTAAAAACCAAGGATGGATCTGAGACCCATCAGTTGAGGAAGAATGAAAATGACATTGGATTTGCGAGTTATCCCTTTACTATATGGGTCAACAATAATTAGTAACACACATTTTACTACATTGGCTATTTGTTTTGGTGTTAGGTTTGGTGTTTCTTTAATATAGTACTGGGAGAGGGGCACTCAGACAGGAAAGCTTGCAATGGCCAAAAATCATGAACACAAAACATGTTAATAGAAGGAATCTGCTTCCTAAAACCTGATCTAGAAAACTTAACCCTGCTTGCCTAGTTTCAGCTGTTTAAAACTGAGGGTGCTGAAGAGGACTGTGACGTCCCCACTCTGGGCCAGTAATCAAGGAGCCTGAGTCCTCACCACTGACACTGGAGAGAGACGTTCATTTGGAATACAAATGGATACACTCAGTATTTCCAGAAACAGACCTCTTTGCATTAAACAATAATTTCCCTTAAGAGCACACAGGGGATGCAGTCAGCCGGGTCTGGATTTCTTTACATCTGTCTCTCTCCCTCCAGAGCCCCAATAAGGCTCCCCACTAGTACAGCTATAGGGTTAAGCCCTCAGCTGCATGTCCAAGCCAAGTCCTCCAGCACCCTCTCTGTGAAACCAGTGCTTCATGCCCCTGCTCCAAGTTGCTGACACACACACACACACACACACACACACACACTGTTGAATTTGATTTTCACACACACTCCTGGGAAAGGCTGGCACATATTTATCTGCTGTGCCTCCTTCTGCCCAGATTATAAGGTAGTTATCATTGCCACTAGACACTACAGTGCCAGCTACCTAATGTTCTTGCAAAGGTACCAAATTATACTGAGTGAAATTAATATTAATATTAATACAAATGGTAATGTTGACCAAACAGCCAGTCTTTAGGAATGGCCACAGTGTCACCAACAGATACAAGTACTCTCAACTGTTAAAATATTCTCGAAAGGACAAGCCACAATGAAAAGTTTAACTTATTATTAAATATATTTACACAAGAGCATGAAAATATGAAATATCTATTTACAGCGTTTATGTCACAGAGAATACTAAAAATAACACAGCTGGAAAGATTCACACAGTTACAGAAAAACAACACTTAACTATTTCCACTATATTTTCCTGACTGATCAAGAGATTTACTGTTCCTACTTACTTAATAGAGCAAAGCAAGATGAAGTAGGTGAGGGATCTTTCAAGGTCAGTTTCCATGAAATAGACTCTCCTGATACTTCTGTCTCACCTAATATTAAAACATTATCTCTACACAGAATGACATCACATACAGCTGGTCATCTGACTTTTGGTTCCCATGCAAACTCCCATTGCTAGCAACTGCCAGGATTTAGCACCTACATGTCAATAATAAACACACAAGAGCATTGCTCAGATTTGGTACAGCTTCTGGAAGTGACAAAACAATTACAAACTTCTACTCCTCCTACAGAGACTAGCAAACAATGCTTCTTACAGGGACTGCATCTCTGGCTTCATTCAAAACTGTGAGATAACATCTTTATGGCCTAGGCCCAGCAATTTAATTTCTTACGGTTTTCCAAAGTTAGCTGGTGCTGAGCTTAACCTCTTCTCTTCCAGTATTCTCTGTTAAAATATACATTTAATTCAGTTACAATACAGTCAGGACCCACTGTTGGTACACTTTTATCACAAGCAATTTTACAAATTCATTTTCAACACAGGAACCTGTACAAATCAGTTTGATATTTAAACAACATATAATTATTTACTAAAATCCAGCTAATGCGCTCACATATGTTACATATCCACTAACCTACTTCTTCTGGCATAGCTGGCAATACTCACATAGTCACAAGGAGTTCTTGGAAGAACTCCTCACAACTGTGTCAAATCCTGCAGAATGTATTATATTCCCTTGAATCTGAGCAAGAACCTTGAGAAAAGTAAAAGTGGGGAAAGTTGGTGTTATTCTGAATGGTCAAAGATGTTCACTTCCTGGAAGATAAGATAGAAAGCAGAACAAGGAAAGACCTATGTTGTTTCTGGATAGTCAAAGCTGTTCACTCTCTGAAAACAAAGCTATTAATATTTTGAAGAGTCAGAATGTTTTAAAGGGAAGGACAGTTAGAGCGATTCACTCTCTCAAAGCAAAGCTTCTATACCTCAGTGACAGATAAAAACAGAACAAACTACTGCAGTAGCTGAAGAAGGAAGCCAGTTGTAGTCTGTGTAATATGCATGTATATTTACTTATCATTGATTGAATGCAATTTTTAAGACCCAGTTTACAGAAGTACCACCGTGTCATAATAAAAGCACTAAGGTTACTAAAAATCCCAGAGCAACATAAGTTCAGTACCCTACAAGACTGTGTGTGAATTTTTTTCTCTGGAATCCTAAAGGCTAATAATGCCCCAAAACATTTGCTGGTGTCACTAATCTGACTGCGTCTCCTACAGCTCCAAAAAAGTAAAGAATAAGGGTGCATGATGCACTGTCATTTACTGACATGCTCCAAGTAGCGGCCACAGTACAAAACTGCATCTCTGTGTGCCCAAAGGGAGGTACGCCTGTTGAAAATGATTATACTTTGGAATGACATTTGCCACTGGTTAATTGTTCTTGCATACTATGACTTCTACAGCAACTATCTTTTATTCACACACCAAATATTATAATAAGCATACTCATATAACTGTACTTTCTCTACAACCTACTATCTACATAACTGGGGAGAGGTATTACAAAAAAAAAAAAAAGAGCAGTTCCACAAGGACAGCTAGAGCATGACAGGTTGAAAACTGTGCAGAGAGAGAATGTGTGTATAGAGTAAACAGATTTTGGGGATTGTACAGTTTGTTAGAGAGGAGGAATGTAATACAGGAGAAAAAGAAGCAGTTTGCACATGTCCCAGCACCCTGTGGCTAGGATGGAAGGACTTCTACCAACACACTACATAAATGCCACAGTCTTTACTTTTACATGATTTCAACATGAAATCGAAAACTACATCTCCTTTGATTAATTGTAAAGATGTGGCACACAAAAAAAAAATAAAAACTTTCAAATCACATCAAGGCCAACCAAGGCAAAAATAGCTGAAAATGGAGGAAATAAATGAAACAATTTCTTATGTATGTGGGTTGGCACATTTAGTTGACGTTTGTACAGTATGGATATCCACACTTGACATGTGTTTACTTTTGTTCCCACAAGTTGTACAAAAGTACAGTTGTGTAGACTTACCATAAATGTAGACTTTCGAATGTATTCACTGTTGCAGTCATTACATTTGGGTTATCCTGCTAGCAGGTTGCCCTCAGTCTGCCTGAATTCCAAAGTCTTGGGTTCTGCGTCGGTTGCTGTCGCTTCTTCCCTGACGTCAGGTCGTCAGGGGTATAAAAGATGCAGCCGACTCCATTTTATTCAGTTTTTCTTGCCCCAGATGTCAGGGGCCCCCAAAAGGGTAGGCTAAATTTATGTAAATAAAAATACATGCACCAGAAATAAGCTTTTCCTTCATCTATAAGCAAATACACCACCTAGGTTGTATAGATTAGAGAAGTAAAGATAAGTTCCAGCAAAAATAAGGGGGATGGCGGGTGGGTAACCTGGACTGCAACAGTGAATACATTCGAACATCTACATTTATGGTAAGTGTACACAACTGTACTATGTTCTTCGTGTTTCACTGTTGCAGTCATTACATTTGGGTTGAATCCCAAAGCTATGGTTGGGAGGCTGGAGCTAAACAGCATTAGGAGTGGCTATGAGGCCCTGCAGAACTGCAGTGGCAAAGCCTGCCCTGGATTTAGAGTAAAGAGGCAGATTGTAATATTTTGTAAATGTATGCACTGAACTCCAAGTAGCAGTCTCTAAAATGTCTTTGGTTGGTACTCCCCTGAGAAAGGCTGCCGAAATGGCTGCAGCTCTGGTTGAATGTGGCCTAATGCCCTTAGGCACTGGTTTGCCATGCTGTGAGTAGCAGAAACGAATGCAGTGACCTATCCACTTTGAAATAGTCTGCTTGGTGATAGCCTTTCCTTGTGATGCTGTGGCATATGCCACTAGTAACTGTTCTGTCTTTCTGAAAACTTTAGTTTTGTCTAAGTAGAATCTAAGTTGTCTGTGTACGTCCAAAGAATGCAGAATTTTCTACCCATTGTTCTGTGGATTTGGATAAAAGGTTGGCAAATGAATAGTTTGGTTAAGGGCTACACTGGATATCACCTTAGGCATAAATGTAGGGTTTGTTCTCAGAGAGACCCTGTCTGGATAAAAAATTATAAAGGGTTCCACGGCCATGAGAGCCTGCAGCTCTGAAACTCGTCTTGCAGAAGTTATTGCTAGGAGAAGAACTGTTTTCCAAGATAAGAATTTTATATCTGCAGTAGCAGCTGGCTCAAAAGGAGGTAAGGTGAGTTTTTCTAAGACATAATTGAGGTCCCATGCAGGTACTGGCATTCTCCTTGGAGGCATTAAGTTTTTGACTCCTCTGAGGTACTGCCTTAATAAAGGATGAGTAAAGAGTGGTGGCTCTGTATTGTAATGAGCCAAGATGGCAGAGGCATGGATTTTAATTGATGAGAAAGATAGGCCTTTGTCCAGCATCTCAGTTAAGAATTGCAAAATCTGAGGAATATTTGGGACAGCTGTATCAGTTCCTTGAGCTTGGTTCCAAGCGCAAAATCTTTTCAATTTCCCAGCATAGGATTTTCTAGTACTAGGCCTTCTGGCTTCTAAAATGACATCCATCACAGCTTTACTGAGAGGTGCGGTTTGTATGGTTACATTATCCACCATGCTGCCAGGTTTAGGTTCCTGAGTTGGCTGTGCAGAATCTGATTGTTTTGCTGGGACAATAGATGAGGTATCTGAGGTAAGGTCCAGGCTGGGCATTGGGACAAGTTCCTTAAGATCGGATACCAGCACTGGCGTGGCCAGTCTGGGGCAATCAGAATCATTTTTGGTTTCTCCTGCCTGACCTTTAGGAGTACCTTGGGGAGGAGAGGTAGTGGAGGAAAAGCATATACTGATAGGTTTGTCCAGTTGAAAGATAAGGCGTCCACTTTCCAAGCTTGTCTGTGATAAGTCCTTGTGCATAAAGTTCTTAGTTGATCGTTTTGAGGGGAGGAAAATAGATCTATGTCCGGGCGTCCCCATTTCTTTGTTATCATGCTGAAGACTTGTGGTTCCAGGTGCCACTCGTGGGGATCCCATGAGGTTTCTGCTTAGCTCGTTTTCCAGAGTGTTTTCCTTCCCTGGCGGGAACTGTGCCTGCAGATGAACTTGGTAAGTCAATGCTGTGTCCCATAAAGTCATGGCTAGTCTGCACAGGGGATAAGAATGAGTGCCCCCCTGCTTGTTTATGTACCACATGACTGTGGTGTTGTCTGTCTTTATCAGAAGTTGTCCTGGATGAAGTAGGTCCTTGAAGGCTGTCAAGGCATTTTGAACAGCTAGCATTCTCTTTTTGATTGATATGTAGATGCTTTTGGTTTGTGGACCAGGTGCCCTGAATGCCTCTTCCTGCCATGTGTGCCTCCCAGGCATAATCTGATGCATCCATCGTTAAGCTCTGCCTGGCTGGGGGTAGTGAGAATGGCTGTCCCTTGTTTTGGTGACAAGCCTTTGCCCATGATCGAAACTCTTGTTGCAGGCAGGGAATTAGAGTAATCATTGTTTCCAGACTGTGGCAATGTTGCGTCCAAACACTTTTTAGGTACCATTGAATTTTCCTCATATGCAGTCTTGCATATGGAATTCGTAATATGCAGGATGCCATGAAGCCAAAAGCCTGCAGAATTTTTCTTGCAGATAACTGGGCCTTTGTTGCCATTTCCTTGAAATAGGTAGTTAGTTGCCTTTGTTTGTCTGGAGTGAGATAAGCCATCTGGGCAGTTGTATTTAAGCTTGAACCCAGGAATATTATCTCTTGAGAGGGTACTAGTTTTGATTTCTTTTTGTTGACTGTGTACCCTAGGCATGTTAAAAGTCTTATCACAAACGCCAGATACTGTAGTAGAATGTCCTTGTTCTCTGCTTGTATGAGGCAGTCGTCCAAGTAAGGATATATTTGTATTCCTCTTTGTCTGCAGTAAGCAATTACTGGTGCCAGGCACTTTGTGAAGACCCTGGGCACAGCAAATAAGCCGAAGGGCAGTGCAGCGAATTGGTAATGCTTTGAGCCAGCCTTGAATCTGAGGAATCTTCTGCATTTTTGTCTGATTGGGACATGCAGGTATGCCTCTTTTAGGTCTAAAGTCACAAGCCAAGCCTTGCTGCCCAGCATGGGCAGAAGCTGCTGTAAGGTAAACATCTTGAATTTTGGTATATCCAGGAAAGTGTTTAGAATAGATCGGTCCAGTATTGGTCTCCATGCTTAGTCCTTTCTGGGTACCAAGAACCGTCTTGAGCAAAATCCTTGTCGCTGCTCTTGCTGAGGCACTTGTTGAATAGCCCTCATGTCCATGAGAGCTGCGACTTGTTTTTGAGCCTCTGCCCACTGATTTTTTGGCAGGTCTGGCCAACCATTTGCCCTTGGTAGGGTATGGAAATGAAACTTGTAGCCTTGAGACACTATGTCTAGAACCCTTTTGTCCTAGGTTATAATGTGCCAATTTTGAGAAAAAAGTGCTAGTTTTCCCCCTGATGGTGCTGCCAGAAGATAAGTGCTTGGTGCAGGCAGGGGGAAGTCATTGGGGCTGTTTCCTGTATGATTGTGATTTGTCCTCTCCACCTTTGGAGGTACTCCACTGCTTAGACCTGTAGGATCCTTGCGGCTGTGATCTGCCTCTAGGGCGTCTGGATCTGCCCCTTTGAGGTCTGTCTGACACTGGAAAGGACCAATTCTTTGTAGGCCAGTGTCTGCTAAATCTAGGTGGCTGTACCTGTAAGAAATCCTTGACCATTCGCACAGATTTAGCTTTGTCTTCCATTTTCTTTAACACCTCTTCTGCCTTAACACCAAACAAGGTATCATGTTGTAAAGGAGCATCTAATAATTTTGCTTTAACATGGTCAGGCAGATTTTGTTCTTTTAACCAAGCATGCCTCCTAATGACAGAACCCGTAACAGCGGCCTTGCAGGAGGCCTCCAGAGAATCAAAGCCACATTGCAAAGTATGCTTTCCAACTTGTTCAGCTGCATGCAATAAATCGTGTATTTCTTTGTTTTCTGCACATTCAGAATTTGCCATCATTTTCTGTTTAAGCAATGTCATGATATAATGCTGATATTTGTGCATATGAAACTGGCAATTTAAGGCCCTTATGGCCAAAGTAGCAGAAGTGTAAATCTTTTTTCCCCATCTATCCATAGCCCTAGAATCCCTATCAGAGTGGGTAGGGTTTTTTTGCAGTAGAAGCCTTGACCCCTATTGGACCCTGAGAAATAGTTTCTGGGTCTGCAGTAGGGTTTTTGAAAAGGAATTTACGAGAGTCAGGGACCCTGTAGTATCTGTCCGGCTTAACAGGAGCTGGAGGTAAAGAGTCAGGGGTCAGAGTGGACTTCGAGAACACATCATCTACAATGTCCAACACAGGTGGAATAGATAGAGGCCTGTGTTGAGGAAGTAAAAGGAAGTCTCTGAGCCTTTTCTTAGATTCTGAAAATCTTGGCTCTCCCAGTGGAAGTGCTCCCTCATGGTATGCAAGGTTTCCCCAAAAGAGTAGTGCTCAGGAGGAGAAGCTGAAGGAATTGATTCTTCAGCATCAGAATCCTCATGAGGGGAAGAGAATATTCCTGACCAGAAGAGGAATCGGAAGAAATGGAAACCTGATCTGAAGATTCATAGTCTGTCTCTTGCCTAGGCCTCTTATCAGGAGGGGGATGGAAACCCCTGATCACGGAAATTAAGTCTTCGGCCATTTTGAGCATCTGTTTTTTGGGCATGGAGGCCTGTCCTTGTGGCTGGTGAATTTGCTTCTTTGTCTTTAAAGGTGTTTTAGTCTTTGTCTTTGACATCGGTTTAATATATAATTGTTTAGGTCTGAATACACCCTCAGAAGCCGATGCCTGCTCTGCGGCTCCAGACCCATCTGAGGAAATAATCTCAGAGGCTCCAATACCCTGAGTTTCCAGTGGACCTGGGTGACTCCACGTGGGAGTCGGTAGCGGCCTGCGACTGTAAAGTAGCCAGCGTCAGGGGCTGCGAAAGCACCTCACTGATAACCGGCGAAGGAGAAGCTTCGCCATCGGTTTTGGACCTCGGTTGCCTGTCTTTTTCCTTTTCTTTGCTTTTTTTGTGAACTCCGGTAGTCGGATGGCTATCCGACAACATTGTATAATTAAATCTTCGCCCAAAATAGCTTAATGCAAAATCGTACCGACACTTAATAGTGTGTTGGTTAAATCTAGCACAAAACCGACAACTAGCAACGTTGTGGTTAGGGCCTAGGCAAGGAATACAGTAAGAATGAAGGTCCTTATGAGGTATTTGCTTCCCACAAGAAATACAATTATTAACTTTTTTTGACATCAGTCTGGAGCAAGAAAAAAGTTTCCCGAATGGGGTACATAGCTTTTAATGAAGACTTCAGATCTGAAACTCGAACACAAAAATCTCAGGAGTCGACCGACCAGCACTTGCGAACTGCTTCTGCTTCGGTGCTTCGGGCACTGCGCGGCAAGAAAGACTGAATAAAATGGCGTCGGCTGCATCTTTTATACCCCTGACGACATGACGTCAGGGAAGAAGCGACAGCAACTGACGCAGGACCCAAGACTTTGGAATTCAGGCTGACTGAGGGCAACCTGCCAGCATGATAACCCAAATGTAATGACTGCAACAGTGAAACACGAAGAACATCTATAGCTGGTTTAGCAAATGTTTCAGACTTTCCCTACTAATATAAATGTAAGACAAGAAAAAAGCGAAAAAAAAAAAAAAAAAAACCACTGGCTTCTTGAATCTTCAATACCATTACTTCATAGCTGCATAACTCAAGGAAACCATTTTTATTTATTCTTTGTTGACCAGGTTAGTTCCATTAGGCTAGTAGCCTCTTTTCAGGGGAGACCCAAGGTGGTATTTACACTACTGGGGAAATCTGGTCAGGGCATTGGGGAACTTCTAATCTTTTCAATAGGCACTATGGGATCTTCCACACTGACACGAGCTAACGCCAACTCCAGCAGATAGGGCCTTGGTTTAATAACTCATCTGAAGGATGGTATACTCAGGAGTGCAGCACCCCCCTTATGCAGCACTGCAGTGCCAGCAATCGATCTAGCTGGTGTGGGAATACAACTTTCTGCAGCAAAGGCGATTGTGCTACCTGCACTTCATGGACTTCAGTTGTGAACCTCCTGGTTTTAATGTTGGAGTCTCCCCTCCTGTTTCTGTAAAACAATATACATCTTGTTCTTGTTTTTCTTACAAATTACAAAAGAATGAAGTAAACAAATTAAATGCAATTATCTCAAAAGTTATGAAAGACAGGGCTTCATTCCCCATTTACACAACCAAACTCTGCAACCTACAACTAATGTGTTACTGAAAAAGAATTAGAGAAGAATAATTGTGCTGCTGTTCCCTTTTTCCTAAAACACAAATTTATGTGTGCCTGTGAGCAACAGTTTATTACACTTATAACCAAATCTACATCAGGAACATACACATAATATGCTATTACTTGCTGCGTTATGACACTACAAAAAAGGACAAGTAACACAAGCATAAAAACAGTATGTGCGTATATTTACAAGTATATAATAAAGGTGTTACAGAACTAGTTAAAGTAACAAGAAGTTTAACATTACAGAAACAAATGTCAGATCACTTCTTTACAACATATAATGTTTGACATTTTCTAAATGAATAGATGTGTTTATGGAAGATATTATCTAAAAGAAACTGAGGAGAAAAAACTCAAATGTCTTCCACATTTTATGCATATATATTAGAGTGTGGATCTCCTATAACTTTTCCCAATTTGTGTCTAATATCTACATACATACATATGTGTGTGTGTGTGTGTGTGTGTGTGTGTGTGTGTGTGTGTGTGTGTGTGTGTATATATATATATATATATATATATATATATATATATATACACACACATACATACACAGATATATATATATATATATATATACGTGTGTGTGTGTTTGTGCGTATTACTTATATCTACACACACACGATAGACAGATCCACATTTATAGACAAATATATGAAGATGCTGAAAGAAAAAGGCCTGTGGTCTAGCAAGTCTGAACATTGCACCTGCAATAATATAAACCGTATGTATACCACCACCTTCAGGCAATGCACTCTAAGACTCTCTATCAGAGCCGTAGCTGGCTCATCTTGCACAAAGTGCCATTCCCAAATCTGGTACCTCTCAACTCCAGCTGAGGAATAAAAAGGTCCATTCCTCCCATTTGCTGTTCCTGAGGCTGTCACTAAAAGACAAGCCATTGAATTTCAGACATAATATCCCTCGGAAAATGCATGCTTGAGGAACTTTAAGCAAAATTTTTATTACAGCTACAATGTATTCCACTAAGCTCTTCAGTGCTTTAACCATGAAAGCAATTAGAGGGTAGTATAATAAAGCTCCACTGGCAGCAACTTCAGATTGCACCTGGGGTGGTTACCCCATTTGCCCTTCCCTAGCTGCACTACTGCTCTCTCCATAAAGTAATATTTTCTTATGTCTAACTTGAGCCAAGCCAAAATTACAAACAGTAAGTGAGCTTACTATAAGTGAAACTTTGTCAATTACAACAGAATGACGCTGTATTTCATAACCCAAAATCATAAAATCGGGTTTCATAACCACAGAGCATAATACAACAATTACATGCAGAAGCACTGACTCTCCCCCACTAGGACTTTAACCACCTCCAAGGAAGACACATCTCGGGGAGGGGGTTAGGAAACTGCTCTGTTGTTCAAGTTTCACAGCTCAGCAATTATATACTTAGGGCAAAAAAAAAAACACTGGCCACAACTGGCACAATTGCTTCTGAACCATCCCCCCTTTTCAGCTGCAATCCGTACCTCTTTTTCTGGGCTTCCTTTTCAACTTTACCCAATCTCACGTCTCCAAAACAATACAGAACATTTAAATCATATTTTCATCTAATGCACTTTCGCTTATGGCAAACGGGCAGAAATCTCTGACTACATCTTAGATCACTGGAGTTCAAGTAGCATATTGGGTGCCTGCTGGGGCAGGAAGGGAGGACAGGCATGTCCATCCTTGGGCAGGAGAATGGTGTGTGCACTCAGGGCACATTGAGATGAACTGATTTCCTTAGTGGAGACCAGTAAAGCAATTGTGTGGTGCTGACTCTGGGCAGGCAGGGCAGTCCTGCTAATGTTGGCCAATTGCAGAAATAGTGGGTGGTGCAGTGCTGACATTCAATCCATGCCTCATGCATGCGATTATTCCTGGGAATGCACAGGGTATAAAGTCAAAAAAGAAGAATTTTCAAACTTCCGCTGAAGGTTGCCTAAATAATGACTTCTCTGTTAACTTTTACTTTGGTGATGAGGAAAAATGTATCACTCTGACTGGGAGGGAGTTGATGACTGGCACACTTGTGGGCAAAAAACGCAAAAAAAAAAAAAAAATAAATAAATTCCTCTTCTAATGTAAACAAATTCTAATTCTGTTTTCCAAATCTACGATTCATTTCATCATTCTGAGAAATGTTACACTTCCTTCTATGACTCTAATTACAGTTTCTTCATATGACTACCAGAAATGTACACAACACTCCAGATACAGTCTTACTAGTTATATGTACAATGCATCTCCTGAATCTACTCTCCTCATTTTGCACCTTAGCATTTTAATTGCTTTTAACACTGCATTTTTTTATAATCTAGAAAATACTTAAGCTTAGAGGTGATTATTATCCCTCGGATCCTGTTCCTTTTCTTTACTGAATTGTTCAACTTTCTAACAATGTATATTTTGTTCATGAGTTCTACACCCAAAGTGTATAACATTATTTTTACATTAAATTCCAGCATCCAGTTATCGACCCACAATGCAAGAAATATACAAGTGTTGTGAATGGTAAATATGTGACTATCATGCTGATGGCATATAATCTGAGACTGCTGCCCAAATCAGTACATCATCTGCCACAAATATACTAAAAAGGAGTGTTCACAGCAACATATACTGTGGCACTCTAGCTACTTAATCAGCTTTCTCCGGAAAGTTTCCTGTACCACCAACCCTCAGCTTTCCAATCTGGCAGCATCTTTCCCAGTCCACTCCACTACTCTGGTCCCTACTCCCAACATGCTTCACTTTCCTGTCTACCTCCTATGATGAATGATATCAGATGGCTTACAAAAGTTGTGATGTACTACATATGCAGGGCCCCTCTTTTGCACCTCCTTGGTATCCAAGGAACACAAAATGAATCAATGCTGGACTGGGAAGACCTCTCAATGTAAAATCACTCCATGATGGTCCCTATCAGCAAAATAATTGGCACTCAAGAAATACACCAGCCTAACAAGCAGTAATTATTTTGATTACTGCCTCTAAAATGGATGTAGATCTAAAGGATCTTATATTAACTAAGCTCTCTTCCAAATTCACATTTATGCCAGGAAACTACAATCACCAGCCTTCAATATCAAAGCATAATTTCAGTTACTAATGGGACTGTAATTTAAAAAAGTTCTGCAGCTTCACAAAGTCCCACTTCTAGATTCACTTCTATTTTTTTGTGTGTTTTTTAATAACAGGCAGACTTTATTGCTGTTATTACACCAAACACAACATATTTACACACGTATGGTGAAAATGTTGTAAACTCTGTCAATAATTCAATCCGATCTTCTTTCATCAAAATATCCTCAAAGCAGCATTTTACCAATGTAGTATAGTGTCAGCCTTTATCCTACATACTATGGTGGTTTTTACTTTAAAAAGTACAGTTTTGTGCCTACCATAAATGTAGATGTCCGATAGATATGCAACTGCAGTCATAACATATGGGTTGCCCTGCCTCAGGCAGCCCTCGGTCGGCCGGATTCCAAAGTCTGGGTCCGACGTCGGCTGATGTCGCATTTCTCTCCGACGTCAGAGCGGCTGGAGTACATAAGCATCAGCCGACACCATTTTCTTCAGTGTTTCTTGCCCCAGATGCCAGGTGCCCTCCAAGGAAGGCTGTAATCAAATTGAAAGACAAAAACAGGATTCCAGACAAATAAGTAAGCAATAAACAGATACACCATAACAGATATCCCCAGCTAAGAGAAACAGGGATAGGAGTGGACCCAAGGCATAGAGGGGTATGGAGGGAGGGAAAATCCGACTGCAGTTGCATATCTATCGGACATCTACATTTATGGTAGGTACAAAACTGTACTATGTCCTTCAAGAATGCAACTGCAGTCATAACATATGGGTTGAATACAACAGCTTAGCTGGGGGAGGAGGAATGCTCTAGGAAAGAGATGGTGTGGCAATCAAACCCTGCAGGACTGCCAAAGCAAAGCCTGCTCTGGATCTGGAATATAAAGGGAGATTGTAGTGTTTGGAGAATGTATGCACGGAGCTCCATGTAGCAGCTTCTAGAATGTCTTTTGTAGGCACCCCTCTTAAGAATGCTGTAGAGGTGGCTGTAGCTCTGGTGGAGTGTGGTCTGACATTGGCTGGAACCTTCTTCCCATGGAAGGAATAACAAAATCTGATGCAATGTCCAATCCATTTTGAAATAGTTTGTTTGGAAATTGCTTTTCCTTGTACTCCAGGGGCGTAAGCTACAAAAAGCTGATCAGACTTCCTACTGGTCTTGGTTCTGTCCAGGTAGTAGCGAAGTTGTCTGTGAATGTCCAAGGTATGCAACAGTCTTTCCCCTTTGCTCTCAGGATTGGGGAAGAAAGTAGGCAGGTGAATAGCTTGATTTAAAGAAACACTAGATACCACCTTTGGCATAAAAGTAGGGTTGGTTCTTAAGGAGACCCTGTCTCTGTGAAAGATTATGAACGGTGGTATTGCCATTAGGGCCTGTAGTTCCGAAACCCTTCTTGCGGAGGTAATTGCCAACAGGAAAGCTGTCTTCCATGATAAAAATTGTAAGTCCACTGAAGCTGCTGGCTCAAAGGGAGGTAGAGTCAGTTTTTCTAGGACAAAGTTGAGGTCCCAAGCTGGCACTGGAGCCTTTCTTGGTGGCTTAATGTTCTTGATTCCCCTGAGGAATTGCCTTAACAAAGGATGTGAAAACACAGGCGGATCAGTGTTATATCTAGCTGAGATAGCTGAAGCATGTATCTTTATGGAAGAATATGAGAGTCCATTCTGTAGCATATCTGCCAAATATTCCAGGATGAGTGGGATATTCAATAATGATGCATCATGTCCCTTGCTGGTATTCCAAATGCTGAATCTCTTCCATTTTGCTAAGTAAACCTTTCTGGTGGATGGTCTTCGAGCTTCTGTTAATATCCGCTGAACTTCCTTGGAGAGAGATAGATTAAGGTTATTCATGGGATCTCCCAGGCTGTTAGCTGCAGTGTCTGAAGGTTTGGATGCACTGTTTTGAAGTTGTGTTGAGTCAAAAGTAGGGGCCATTGGGGAAGGGTCCACTTTTTGTTGTGGCATACGCTCCGTAGTAGTGGGTACCAGTGTTGTCTTGGCCAGTCTGGAGCTATTAGGATCCCCTTGGGCCTCTCTGCTTTGATCTTTAGTAATACTGTGGTCATCAGTGGCAGAGGTGGGAATGCATAGATTTTTAGAAAGTTCCAGTTGAATGAAAGAGCATCTATTTTCCAAGCTTGTGGATGGTATGTCCTTGAACAGAATTTTTGTAGATGATGGTTGAGGTGGGAGGCAAATAGGTCTACTTCTGGCCTGCCTCATGTCGAGGTGAGTTGTGTGAAGATTTTCGGATGTAACCTCCACTCGTGTGGATCTATGAAATTCCTGCTTAGGCTGTCCGCCAGCACATTGTCTTTGCCTGGAACAAACTGGGATTGCAACTGTATGTTTAGGCTCAGTGATTTTTCCCAAAGATTCATTGTCAGTCTGCAAAGGGGGTAGGAATGGGTGCCCCCTTGCTTGTTTATGTACCACATCACAGTGGTGTTGTCTGTCCGTATCAGTAGATGGCCTTGCTGAAGTTGTTGTCGAAAGGCCTCGATGGCATGCATTACTGCCAGCATTTCCTTTTGGTTTATATGCAGATGTGTTTCGTTTGGAGACCATTGTCCTTGTATACATCTGCCCTCCATGTGCGCCCCCCATCCAAGGTCTGAGGCATCTGTGGTCATGGTCTGTGTTATCTGAGGTTTTTTGAATGACATACCTGTGTTTGCCTGGCTTACCGAGGCCCACCATAGGAATTCTTTTTGTAGGCATGGAAGGAGCGGTATGGTTGTCTCTAGGTTGTTGCTGTGCTGAGACCATAGGCTTTTTAGGTACCACTGAAGCTTTCTCATGTGTAGTCTTGCTAATGGAACCAGGAGAATGCAGGATGCCATGTAACCCAGGGCCTGTAGGAATCCCCTTGCAGTCATCTGGGTGAGTTTTGCCAAACCTTTGAAATAATGAGTTAACTTCTCTTGCTTGTCTTCTGTCAGGTAAGCCATTTGAGAGGCTGTGTCTAGACTGGCTCCTAAGAAGGTTATTTGCTGGGATGGCTGAAGTCTTGACTTTTGGAAGTTGACTGTGTATCCCAGAGCCTGTAGCAATTGTATGACATAGTTCAAGATTTTTGTCAAAATCAATTTGTCGTCCGCTTGTATGAGGCAGTCGTCCAGGTATGGGTAAATTTGGATCCCCTGGAGCCTGCAATGAGCAATTACTGAAGCTAGGCATTTTGTAAATACTCTGGGCGCAGTAGATAAGCCAAATGGCAATGCTGAGAATTGATAATGCTCTGGCCCTGCAAGAAATCTGAGGTATCTTCTGCAGCTGTGTCTTATAGGGACATGCAGGTATGCCTCCTTGAGGTCCAGAGTAATCAGCCAAGACCCCTTGCCCAGCATGGGAAGGAGTTGCTGTAGAGTCAGCATTTTGAACTTTGGTACTATGAGAAAAGTGTTTAATGCGGACAAATCCAGTATTGGTCTCCATTGAGTTTCTTTTCTTGGAACAAGGAACAGTCTGGAGTAAAACCCCTGGCCTTGTTCTTGTTGTGGAACTCTTTCTACTGCTTTGATCTGAGCAAGCAGAGAAATTTGCTTGATAGCCTCTGCCCTCTGGTTTTGTGGTAGGTTTGGCATGCTTTGTTTTCTTGGTAAGGTATGAAAGTGGAACCTGTAACCTTGGTCTATAATGTCCAAAATCCATTTGTCCTTTGTCAATCTGTGCCAATTGTCTGAAAACTGAGATAATTTTCCGCCCAAGGGAGCTTCTATTTGCTCCTTGGTCAGCGGAAGTAGAGGAGAGTCATTGAGATTGTCCCTGTGGGGCAGGGGAGACCCCTGTGTCACTTCTTTGGTTTGCTGGTTGCCATTGTCGTCCCCTGTAAGACCCTCTGTATTGTCCTCTTCCTCGGCCACACCTGTTTTTACCCCTTTGAAATCTTTCAGGATTAGGAAAAGACCAGTTTTTAGAAGGCTAATTCCTGCTGAATCTGGGTGGCTGAACCTGGAGGAAATCTTTGACCGTCTGAACTGATTTTGCTTTTTCCTCGATGGACTTTAACACATCTTTAGCATTAGTACCAAAAAGCTTGTTCTTTTCCAAAGGTGCATCAAGAAGTTTTGCTTTAACATGATCTGGTAGCGGTTGTTCTTTTAACCATGCATTTCTACGAATGACTGCCCCTGTCATAGCTGCCCTACATGAAGCTTCCAATGCATCATATCCACACTGCAGAAAGTGATTGCTGACAGCTGAGAATTATGTACAGCTTCCTGCAAAGACTTCCTGTCTAAAGGTTCAGGAGAGGCCAATGTTTTCTGTAAATCATCTAACAGGTAATCCTGATATTGAAACATATGAAAGAGGCAATTCAGAGCTCTCATAGATAAAGTAGTGGAGGTGTAGACCTTTTTCCCCCATCTCTCTAATGGCCTAGCTTCCCTGTTGGAAGGCAAGGGATTTTTGGAGGTGGATGCTGAAACCCCTTTAGGTCCCTGAGAAATAGTTTCTAAATCAACAGCATGGGCCCTAAAGAAATGAGAATGTGTTTCTGGGACCCTATAATATCTGTCTGGCTTGGCTGGGGCAGGAGGAAGAGTATCCGGAGTAACACTGGAGTCAGAGTATAGGTCATCCAAAACATCAAGCACAGGAGGTATAGCCAGGGGCCTGTGTTGGGGTTTTTTAAGGAAGGTTCGAAGGCGCTTTCTGGAATCAGAGTATTCCTGGCCTTGCCACTTAAAATGTTCCTCATGGTATGCAGAACTTCCCCAAAAGAAATATCCTCAGGAGGGGAGGCCGAGGGGATGGAATCCTCTGCATCCGAGTCCTCATAGGTCTGGAAGGGCTCTTCCTGGCCATCGGAGTGAACAGAGTCCTCAGAATCTTCATCTGAAGGGATAGGGTCAGATGGTTCAACCCGGGGCCTCTTATCAGGAGGAGGCTGGGATCCTCTCTCAGGATGGGCCTGTGAACCTCTAATCATTGAAATTAAGTCTGCGGCCATAGTCATGATTTGTGTTTCAGGAGTAGGCTGAGGTAAGGCATTAACAATAAGGTGCTTGGTCTTGCTGGCTGCCTTAGCACGTGTGTAGGCCTTAATAGACATGGCCATAGGAGGCCTAGCAGCTCCACCTGCAGGAGTGACCTTATCTACAGCAATGGTCTCGGGCATTTCCTCGGTTTCAGTATCCGGAGGAAAATCTATAACTGGCGTCGTGTGGCCTCCGGTATCGGAGGTGTCGGTAAAGCGGTGTCTTCGGTTCGGAGCAGTGAAATAACCGTCTCAGGGGGAACCAGAGCACTCGCGGTAGGTTTTGGCGTGGAGTCGGTGGAAGACGCGGGCCGAGGATGTTGGTCCCGGTCTTTTCGTTTCTTAGGAGTCTGCGATGTCGGAAGTTCCGACGGCATTGTATAAGCAAATTTATCGCCGAAAAAGTCTTCAGCGAACTCCACCCGGCGCCTAAGAGTGCGCTTATTGAAGCGAGCACAGGCGACACAGGCCGAGACGTCATGGTCTGGGCCAAGGCAAGGAAGACAGTAAGAGTGGAAATCCTTATGAGGTATTTGTTTACCACAAGACAGACAATTGTTAACTTTTTCAGTAATTTCTGACATCGGCTGAGGCAAGAAAGGTCCCCAACGGGGTACTTAGCTTTTTTGATGACTTCGGATTCGAAGAATACAGGAGCTGACCGACCGGCACTTGCGAACTGCTTCTGCTTCGGGCACCGCGCGGCAAGAAAGACTGAAGAAAATGGCGTCGGCTGATGCTTATGTACTCCATCCGCTCTGACTTCGGAGAGAAATGCGACATCAGCCGATGTCGGACCCAGACTTTGGAATCCGGCCGACCGAGGGCTGCCTGAGGCAGGACAACCCATATGTTATGACTGCAGTTGCATTCTTGAAGGACATCAGCATTCTAAAGCTTTTCCAGGCATACTTTCATCACACATTTCAATATATGGTAAAAAAACAAGTATTTCAATTATATCATCGGTCATTCAGTTTCTTTTGCACTATCATTATAAAGTGGAGTATGCTGGACAAATAAGATTCTTCAAATTGCCTTATTTAAATTCCAGTTATATAATATTTGCTTTAACTATGCCTGCCATGTACTTGTTTCATATTTTCACCTTCCTCCTTTTCTCACAATATCACTCCTCCTCCTGGTAAAACAAACAATCATACCTGTAATACTTCCATAGCAGAAATTGTGCTACATCCATAACGTCCTCCTCCATAAAACAAATCTTTCATCATAATCCACACTCAAACCTATTTTAACCTCAGACAGAACAAGTTTCTGATAGTTCTTAAATCAATTTTTCTTTCCTTCTTTTTGACAACTCCTGCTTACAAACTCTGTCTTTTGGTTAGTGGTTAGCATTTAGGGAAAGCCTGGTATCTACCCCATTCATCCCTTCACTACACATATTCAAATCACACACTTAGCATCGTCTTTATGAACCACTCTTCTGGTTAATAAAGCCATATAAAGAATGACTGCTTTAAAACTTTAAAGCACACACCTAATTCATCTAGGATGCCAACACTCACCATACTATTAGTACAGCAGGGTTAAGGAAATTGTTTAATACACCAAGAACCCCATAAAATTAAATTCTTGCAAATCCATCTTATTTATATGTAATTTAATACCTTATTTGTTTAACCTGAACAATACTGCCTCCAATGCATCTTATATATAATGCAATACTTTTTTATTTACTCTGAACTATGCAGCCAATTATATATCCCTTGATATTTCACTATCCAGCTTTCATCCCTCATATTTTAATCGCAGCTCCCACAAATACCTGTACTGGTTATAACACTATTTAGATCATTGCTTCCACGAGAAAAATGAAAACAATGAATGCGTCCTATATTGAATGTTTTAGCACAATATTCAACATAAACTACAAAAAAAGAAACAATTTGTTTCATCTAAGTATAATACAGCCTTTGCCAATATCAGTAACAATACTAAACAAACCTATAGTGGCTCTACACAGACACCACCATCAGAGGAGCTTACTAAGCAATGGAGGAAATGAAACTAGACTGTCAAGCCTTCCTTCCTTCCTTAACACACAGACACACAGACACACACACACACACACACACACACACACACACACACACACACACACACACACACACACACACACACACGTCTTTGGTATGCATTAAGAAACCAGAGATAACCCACATGAATACAGGGAAGATATGCAGATTTCACAATGAAGGAACTGCCAATCAACAAACAAAGAATCTCTTGCTGTAAGGTAATAATGTTACCAACTGTGCCACCCATAGACAATTTCCAAATCAAACATTAAATAATCTTTAATTAAATACGCTTCATTTCATTTCTAATTTATCATTTAAACAAAATCTGTATAAATCTCTCTTTCATGGTAATTCCTTAACAATGTATCTACTTGTATGGGTTTTTACACCATTTCAGTTTCAGCATATGTACATTGTTAATGGTAATAATACTAAACATAATATAAGAACCAGCAGTCTTTCTTTATAGCAAAATCATTTAAATCTGAAAACAGGCATGTCTCAACATCAAGAAACAATAATATATGCATACATAACTATATGATCACTCATTAAACAAAAAACGGTAGTTAAGTATTATCGCAACCACATTCACAGCAACACAACCATCTCAGTTCCAAGCCATTGTACTGCCGAAAAACTGTTGTCAAAGTCACTTTGGAAGTGTGTGTCACTGAACTGTCTTCATGACTTTCCATAGAACATACTGTGCTTACCAAGTGTAAAAGAATAGAGACCTTTACCATTAACTGTCTCGTTTTTCACCGGGTATTACCTGTACAACACCACAGGATGTAATATGCACCCTACCCATTTGCAAAGGAAACGATGTCATGCTTACTTGCAAGGTATTCAGACCTGCACATTTACAAAGAAAATGAAAGTAAACGCATCTTTCTTAGCCGTTTTCGTCCTCAACTGAATAGTACTTTGTACCCTTCTCGATCTTCAATTAATTCACTTGTGCAGTTTATTATTAAGTCAATTTCGGTTTTCCAGAGTTCGGAAATGCAGTTGTCAAGGCAGACACTTGCTTGGCAGGAGAATGGCTTAGAAATGAGACGTTTCTCCTGCTTCGAAAGTGGTTGCAATAATATACTTCCGAAATCCTTCTCAGATTTCTCACCCATTATCCGTACCACCTCTGCACACTTGTCAATACACACACTTCCTAAGTAAGTTGGGCAACATAACTGGGCAGGAGAAGCCCTTGGAAATGAGTCGCTTCTACCGCTCCAAATGTGGTTGCGATAATACGCAAGTACCCAAAAAACATTTGTAAGTTTTCTGAGCAACATACTAAATGCAGAACACAGATTTTTTTAATCACATTCTTACAGACAAGAATCTATTACATGTTGAGGATATTTTAGCCCTCAAACATTTTCATTGGATAAAGCTTTCTTACCTCGTTTGTTGAATTTAAATAGAGCATACCCCCAGCATTTCACCAGTTTATACATCATGCAGAAGTCTCCCAGTCTATCCACCCATCTTGCTCATTCAGTAAAATGCATATACAAACAGCACTTCTCATTTGAATCTAGTATCTCCTTCCATTTCATCCTCTATGTCTCTTGCATCTTTTCTTGTAATTTACAGTCTCCTTATCAGTTTATTCCATCTGCGACTTAATTACACCTACGGGTGGATATCTTATTTTCTCAATGGCTTCATCTCGCAGACAACTTTCCCCCTGGTTAACACAACTTCTAAAATAACTTTTTTTTCATAGCAAGTCAAAAACTGTATTTCAATTTGACTATACTCTTACATACTTAACTTCAGGCTCGGGAGGTGGCAAACCATTTCACCTGCGCTATTTCAGACGAGTTTTCAAATGAAGGTCTATTCTACCACCTTATTATTAATACTTTCCATTAAATGTATTTTCCTCAACTTCCAACTACCACACAATTTTTGATTCCTCTTTATTGTCCCACTTTAGTTAGATGCTGCCCAACCTAGTCCAGCTGCTTTGTCAAGAATAAGACAAATCCGGTGTCTAGCTGTTTCAATGACTTTCAAAAGGTTGTACAGATTCTTTGCTTCACTCAACATGGCAAGTCGCGGGTGCCTCATAGATCAAATAAGCCAATCAAATTTACCAAATCAATTTTTATCTGCCAAACTACTTATTTTCTCAGTCACAAAACTTTCTTTTTAGCTGTCTGTCTACTAGTGAAATGTGACACATGATGGTGATCCTATTTCAGCTTGTGGTCAACTTCACCTTCAGTGCATTCCGATTCTACCCGCAACTTAAAAACCAAAAGATGACATGCCCTTGCTCACTTACTCATCCAAAATTGCTCTGAATAACTTACATTACATGTTTATAAGATATAACTTCTCTACAAAGGGAGCACTGCGAGGTGGCAACCAAATTTTAAGAGGACCATGCATTCACTGCATCCACCCAACAGCTGGCAATTTAAACACTCAAACTGGCAGATCTCAAGAATATGTGTTGTTGACTACTCAAGGACACAATCCAAATTACTTTGCCATCTGACCATTTGTCAGAATCTATGCCTGCTATTAATCCTTACAATGCTAGCACTCTGCTATACTGCCCCGGAGTGAAAAATAAGGTACGAAGAAAATAATAGCTCTGTCTAATCTGCAATATTTTTAGGCTTCCTGCCCTTGTAATAAAATAATCTGTCCATCTCCCTCACTGGGGCTACTCTCACCTGCCCCAACAGCATTAAATGCCTCTGTGGAATCCTCATAGGCGTTTTCTTAATCCTGTTTGCCATTTTACATCTTTCAGTACAACTTCTACTCATTGGTGAAAATCTTGCTCAACTCTCCAGTTACTCTTCCTTGAGCAAGGCTGGTCGCCTCTCTCTCATCCCTCGCTAAAGGATTTCATTAATTGTTTATTTTTTAATGCCTTCCTTAATGGAGTTTCACAGCTTTTCCACTTTTCTCACTTCAGTGACATATCATTTCCTTGGATGAAAGAAAGGAGGAAGTAAGGGCTTAACAAATATTTCAAAGGAAAGACGGAAAACGAGACAAAGTCGTACGATTTTACAAAAGCTAAGAATCAGAAAGTTTCCCAGCAATAAAAGGAAATGATAAATAGGGTGGAGATCTAATTCTGCCATTTCACATGTCGTAGGAAATACTGCATTTAAGACATTTTATATGTATACCCATATACACAAAGTAGGCAGAAGCACACAAGGCACCCCAAACACGCACATTAACCATAAAATCTACCCAAGTGTGTCTCATATCAATATTATACTGGTATTTGACTTTGTGGGAAGTCTGTTCATCAAATCTTTCTTCTGTTAATACAACTGTACGAAAGTCTGGAATGCTATAAAATCTTTATTTCTCACATTGTTGTGAAAGCAGTCTTAAATACAACTTTTCCCAAGGTACAATAACTTCAAAAATTTGCAAATACATTTAATGCCTACATAAGCTAAACATCCTTTGCATGGTGTATAGCAGACTATGCCCCCTGCTTGCTAATAGTCTTTCAACAGTTGAAATCTCTGAAGATCTGTATGCTTCCCAGCATTTAATTTTTAGAAGACACATTTAATGAAGTGACCTTCCACAAAGGCATATCCACCATTACTTGGTGTCAAAATGAAAGTTTTAACATAGGAAAATATGCATGACTAATTACTTGGCATGGATGGAAGGAGGATGAAAAATGTAACAGCTCAGCACTAACTAATGCACATAGGAAATAAAAATCTTGGGGGAATGGGGCACAACAGCGAGAGGTGTACTAAACAAAAACAGATAACCAGCTGAAGTAGTAGTATAAAGTGATCTATAATCAGGCAAGCAATGTGAGGAGATAATACGGATGGCCAGGATATACTGGGGTGCAATGACGAGTGATGAGTGGAAAGAAGCAGCAGTCAAACTACTACTCAAAAAGTTGGTCAGAACTTACACGCCGTAATGTGTCCTTTTCATGAAACTCACAGCTCTGTAAGGAAACACACAGTACAAAAAAAGATAAGGGTCACTGTCAGAAGCCATATGAAAAGGAATTGCAGAAGCTTAATATGTACATATCCTTGAAGAAAACTAAAAGGAAGGGTATGATATTGCAGAAAAGAAAATAAGCTGAATTCTAAGAGTTTATCATGTCAGGAAAAAAGGTGTGTAGAAACAAGGAACACAACCGAAAGGAAAAGGGGTGGCCTCTCTGACAAAGTTGTTTTTTAGTGGCAGAGTGGTGGACACTGACAAAATCTCACTAAAACAGCAATGTGTTCAAAGACAATGAAATACATCAATGGATATTATAAAATAGCACAATAGCACAGCTAAACACCACTTTAAATGGACATAAATTTGTACTTAAACGGCTAAGTGGGACTGTCACCTTATCTGACAAGTAACAAAATGAGAAAAACTGGTGGGACAAGTAGTTCTCTGCCATCAAAATCATGTTTCAGTCATACCACATGAACATTGTATTTGCAGATACTGACAGAAAAAAAGTACACAAAATTAAGAAGGTTTGAAGGATCTGTTCACAAATTAAAAGAGCACGATACCATCATTACAGGGCCACTGCAGATGGTGCAAAACAAAATGGGTATTCTCACTTTCAATTTTCAGGATCTAATACTAGCTGCACTAAAATAATACTATGCATGTTGCTGCCATTTATCAAACATTGTGCACTCAAAACCTGCCACCCAAATTCAGTACAGAGCCCTCTACTTCTAATGCCGGTGTGATCCAATAAAAAAAAAACGCTGCCCCTAAAAACGCTTCAGAAGCTTTGAATTCAGAAACATTACTTCATTAACTAAACATTATGTTGTTCTGTAAATATAGACCCCTTTTAAACAGATAAAGCTAAAAAGTTGCTTAAGAACGTTCACAATCTGAAGTATTCTATTACTAGAACTCTACAGAACACAAACATATAGACTGTTCTGCAATTCAGAGGGGGCAACAATTATGTTCATAACCTTTGGAGACATGAACCATGAAAAACAAACAAGCACCAACAGTGCAGTGTGCATACGGTACTTCAGCATGAGGTGGAAATACTGTTAACAGGTGATGTACTGTCTACAGGTTCATAGGTTCACAGGTAGGTACTAGGCTATCTGCCCAAATCCATTTATAAGCCAAGCCAGAAAGTGTTGGCTTTCGCCGCCCCCTTAGATTAGTTCCCTGTGCCTCTGTCCAGCACAGCCACTGAAGTGATCCCCGGGGTAAACTTTCTGTTTCCCATCCACTTATCAAGGTTTCTCTTGAAGAGTGTTAGCGAGGAGCTCTGCCTAATGTAGACTGGAATCTTGTTACAAAGCATGGGAAGTCTCTGGGACAGGAATCTAGCCCTCCAACATGTCCTATTTATTGTTGTGGTGAGGTTTAGATCCCTAGAGCATGTGGCTCGAGGGGATAAGGTTTTCTTTAGGTGGAGAATGTCCATCAATTCAGGGTTGGACATGGCCTTGTATGTCAGGCAGAGATCACCTCTGAGTAGGTGGTATGCAACAGAGTATAGCTGGAGTTTCTTCAATCGAGCTGCATAGGGCATCTGTTTGAGGCCAGTGATCCTCTTGGTGAGGTACTTCTGTGGTCTTTCCAGCTGTTGCAGGTGTCTTGTATGGTACATCCCAAATGGGGCATTGTACTCTATGATGGGTCTGATGAGTGATGAGTAGAGGGGCACAATGACCTCTTTTGATCTGGATGCGAACCCTTTTGTGATTAGGTGGGCCACACAGAAGGATTTTCTAACCACTTTGTCAATGTGATTATCAAAGGAGAGATTACTATTTGCTTGGGTCCCCAGATTCCTTATTACATTTTCCATATTTAGGGGACTACCACCTATGTGGTAGTTTGTGGGTACTTTGTTTTTTCCAAAGGGGGTGACTATGCACTTTTTGGCATTTAGCTTGAGGCCATGATTTTGACACCAGGTATCCGTCTCAGTGAGACCCTTTTGGAGGATATCTGTGTCAGCCGGAGTGGCAATTATAGCCCCTAGTTTGCAGTCGTCTGCGAACTTGGTCAGCCATAGTCCTTCGGTGCTTGTCTGTACCTCTGAGAAGTATATGCCGAACAGGAGGGGTCCTAGGACTGAGCCCAGGGGAACACCACTTGTACCTGGTTTAGAGTCGGACCTAGCTCTTACAACTCTCACCATGTGGGTTCTGTCCATGAGCCAGCTGGCAACCCATCTTGTGACGTAGGGGTTTATGTTCAGGCTGGTGAGCTTGTCTATAATACCAGAATGGGGAATGGTGTTGAAGGCTTTTGCAAGGTCTAGGTAGGCTGTGTGTACCACCTTTCCCTCGTCTATACCTTGATAACTGTCTCAAAGAAGTCCACCACGTTTAGGAGGCATGATCTGCCTTTAACAAAGCCAAACTGGGTAAGTTCCAGTGTTTGGAGGTTCCCAATGCCTCTCTTAATGAGTTCCATGATGATGTGCTCCATAGCCTTGCAGACCAAGCTAGTCAAGCTTATAGGGTGATAGTTCCCAGAGTTTTTTGTAGCTCCACCTTTGAGGAGCGGAATAACCATTGCTGCGCACCACTCTATAGGTACGTATCCTGTGGAGAGGCTGAGTTTGAACAGTGTGTTTAGGTGAGGGGTTAGTTCGTCTTTGAGTTCATGTAGGACTCAGCCTGGGACACCGTCCAGTCCCATTGATGCTGTGTTTTTGGCTTTGGAGAGGGCTGTTTTAACCTGAGTGTCTGTGATTTCAGGGGCTTTACATTCTTCTGGTAAGGTTATGGGCACTTTTGGAGGTGAAGTTTGCACTGAACTTGTTGCCAGGATGTTGGCTATATCGGTCGGTTCAGTGTATTTTGTGCCATTCTGCACTAACTCTGAGCAGATCTGAGCATTGCCACTTAGATTCTTGACATAGCTAAAGAATGCCTTGTGGTTATCTTTGGAGTCCTTGGCAATTTTTCTTTCGAAGCTCACCTTGGATGATTTTATGAGGGATCGAAGTTTCTTGCTGACACTGATCAGGGATGTCTTCCCTTCTTGGGATTTTACTATTTTTCTGTACTAGTTTCCTCCTTCTATTGTAAAGGTTCTTTATGGCAGGGGTTCACCAAACTAGTTTCCTTTTCTTGGAAGAGTTAGTCTTGGTTTTGCTTGGGCTAGCATGATCCATGCATTCTTGTAGGTGCCCACAGAACGCATTAGTAAAGAATTTTGCAGCTTGGACAGCGTTATCCTTTAGCATGGGGGCTTTGAAATTTTCCACCTTGGTCTTAAGTAACGTGAAGTTTGCTTTTGAAAAGTTTTTCACAGTGGTTTCCTTGTCTGGGGGTGGGGATATATGTCTACTTCTCAGCGCTTATATTTAGAAATCATAAAAAATATTGTAAACATCATAAAAACTGGTTTACAGTTGCTCTGGCACTACATCTTGACAGATGAAATACAAAAGCACTGTATTTATCATGAACTTCAAGAAATAAATTACAGGACTAAAGAACATGAAAAAATAAACATTTCAGCAAAAGGCAAACAGAGCTGTTTTTTTCAAAGTAACTGTGCATATTAGAAGAAATGCTTGAAAACCACAACCAACGGTGTAATCCTCTTATTCTACTACCTAAAGTCCCTGCAGTACTAATAGTGTTAATGCTTATATTAACGGTTACGAAATGGCCATTATCTTTTATGGTAAAGCTGTATTATTCACAAAATGCCTTGTAATGGAGACAGTGATGGATGCAAGTGCTTGTTTTCCCCAACAGATTCTTAACATAAGTAGCCAGTGAAGGCCAAACCTATATGAATATACTGCCTCGAGCCATATGCATGGTTACTCCAGTAAAGGTACTCAAGATAAGTCCTCAGAAAATCACTAAGCTGCACAGATGACTGCAAGGGACCTCCACAGAAATCAATTTCCTTTAGAATGTTACAGCTGGTCAAATCTGTAAGTTGGGACTTAAACAGCTTAATGTCTAATTAGCAGACTTAACATCTTAGGCCTTCATAAATAATAAGGTGAACAGAGCCACGGTGGGTAAACTACACAGTAGCCTCTGCATAACTACTAAACAACATACAGACAATGATTTACATGGCAGCTATACACAACTTCTAGCAGTGAAGGTCACAAATACTAGGGACAGCCTACAGTAATATTTAAATATATATTCATAGTACTACAAATCAGATATCAAGCAGTGGTGACTAAGGGTTAAAGGTCATTAACCTCTATATTCATTCAGATATCAAAATGAAGTTGAAGAACCAACCAGGACTAACAAGGACCCAAGAAAAACAGTAAATAAAATCAGCGTGCACACGAAACAAGACATTACATTTAGATAAGGTGAGTGATATTTAGCTAACTAATACGATCAAAAAGCAGACTGTGACATTATGTCATGTGCCTCACACCTAATCCCACAAAACTCTGCAGTTAATGCATATCTGAAAACATACCAGTGAAGCACTATTCTTAGCAGCTCTTTTCAGCAACTACATATCTAATCCTAGCATTATGTTACTCATTCTGGGTAAATCCACAAACCTCTCAATTGTCCCTGATTTTAACTCAAATTTTAGCTCTGTCCCTTTTAATCCTTCCTAAAACGGGTGACTACTGGAGAAAAAGGTTGTAAATTACATTTAATAAATAATGACAATAATTAGACTTATAGGCTTTATTGTCAAGGTCTTAAGTTAGTAGTACTAACATTTTAAGAGTCGTGATTGTCTGATTAATTCTGGATTTGTATCGGACTAGAGAGACTTGATCTAGATTCGCTGAGAGCTATGCCCACCAATTGTCAGTGCTACTGCGATGATGCCTCAGCCTTTCAATTTGTTGCAAAAAGAAATGTGACAGAAACTTGCTAGGCTGGTTTTGTTACCAAGGTTACCAATATGTTTGACGTAAAATATTTCAGGAATTTAGTTTCCCTTTTTAATCACCTAAAGGAACAGTAACGCCATTTGATAAACATGCTGTACGTGTTCAAAGACTACCACACTTGTAAATATAATAAAGCACATAACAAATAGATTGGGCTACTGTTTAACAGCTAAACACTTCCTAAACTAAACCAGCCGTCAAAGCAGAGGTGACTAAACTGGCAGCTGAACAAACACGGTCATGAACTTCAACAGTAATATATGAGGAGACCCTGTTTCAGTTATTCTACTACTGCTAAAAAGACATCTTCTTGCTGACTAGTGCACAGAATGAAACCACTGTCAGTCAGGCAAAACAAAGTTTATCCAAGCATATCATAACATGCCATTTTACTAAACATGCACATCTGCCTCGAAAGAGGCAGTCTGACCTAGTTGTAAGGGTACTACATTATGAACTCAGAGACACTGCTTGGAATTCTTCCAGTTTAATGTATTCACCATGTGACAATAAATATGTCACAACCTGTATTTTACTTCCCTGAAACTTCACATTCTCTGTTTCCAATATGCTAGCAGTAATGAACAGCTGTGAAAGACCTTGCTGGGGAAGGACACCTTCAAGAGGGCCTTGGCCAAAGGTCACAGAACTGCAAATTCCAGTGCCTGGTGAAAGCATCCAAAGCAGAATTTCCAGTAGTGCAAGCTAGGGGAAGCTTGTGCTTGTGTCAAATGTCAAACTATCATAATAATCATTAATAATATTAGAAAGTATGAAGATGTGAGATGCCCTAGTCCTGTCTCAAAAAAAAAAATCACTGATAATCTACCTGTAAATACTACATTATTGAATTACATTTGGTGGGAAGGAAACTGCAATACGTAATATGATTTTCAGAGTAAAGTAAAATGTGCTGCTAAAAGCAAAATCATGTCAGAAATGGTGTTGGAATCTTCGGCAGTATGTCAAATGGCAGGTTACACAAATCTAATTAGCACCAAGCACTAGTCAATGTCCATCATCTAGAGGGGCCACCCATATATATTTATATAGCACAGGACAGGTAACACCAATGTAAATAATGGCAACAAGAGAATCAGATGAAAGATATCCCTATGCTTGAGACTTTAAACTTAGATGTTGCGGGCCTCCTGAGAAAAAGGAGGCAAAACCTAATAGACTGCGACTGTCTACAAAAAAGGTATTATTTAAATGTGCTTAAATAAAATATCTGTATTGATGATGGAACACTGAGAAGTCTGACAAATAAGAACAGAGAAGGATTTCAGATGCAGATCCTTAAGGAGAACTCTCACCATCATAAAGAATATTATACTCAAAAAACAGCAAAGGTTAATCTAAGAACTAAGCCAAAACAAGAATGGAGAAAGGAGATTTTGTTAATAGGGATGACTGCAAAAAAGGGTACAGGAAAAACTCAAAAGGGGTCAGGAATTTGGACTTCTAAGATGGCTGCACATTGAGCAACAACTTAACTCTAGCTCTTCCAGTGTGAAAGCAGAAACTCGACAGAGAAGGCCAGTAGACTTTTGTGTTTCTGAGTAAATTTCAGTAACTGGCTAGTAAGTGTACTGCCTGGATGCCAGAGGAAAAAGACATATAGAGCACCTGGAAAAAATCAGCTAAAAAGTGAGGAAGAAAGAATGAGTGGGAAAAGTTCTGCAGCTGCTCAGCAAAAAGCAATGCAACCTCTAGACATGACTTCCTGTAACCTATAGGAAGGTACAAGACAACTGCACATAGGTCTGGTTAAAATAAATAAAATAACTAATGGAATATATAAACACAAACAACAAAGGGCTTGAAAAATGGAATAAGCTTTAAATAGACATTCAGATGAGGTGACAGAGTTACAAAAATCAGAGGGTGAAATGAAGAAAAGGTTGGCTTATTATAAGACTGCTCAGAAAGATGTGCTTCAAAAATAATAGAATTAGAGGAAAGAGCATTTAGGGAAAACATATTTTTAGCAACACCACAGAAACAGACGGAACACACTGTATTAATTTTATCAAAATAAGCAACTTGACTGGTATTTCACAGCAGTTGTTGTTAGCTGAAAGGGCACATTGTGTGTAAGCTCCAAACCTGGTTATGAGAAAGCAACCTAGACCTTTAATAGTAAAAATGCAATCCTACCAGCAGGAGGAGTTGATCCTGACAAAACTGAGGAAGAAGGACAAAAATACTAAAAGTGGGAGACAGCAGAGTGCCTGTGGAGAATGATTACACATTGTATACCAAGCAGAAGAGGAGAAAATTCATTCCACTATTCAGGGAATGTCGAGACACAGCTGTGAGATTCAAACTGCTATACCCAGCTGTCTTTCAAAGTGTTCTTCCCTGGAGGAACAAAATAATTTTTGATGAAGGACATACACTAAGGAGAAAATACAAAAAGTCGTCCTCCAAAAAGTGAGCAATAAAACAGAAGGAGATTCTGCTTCTTGTTCTTCTGGTAATAAGGACCACAAAGAGACTGTACTTGTGAAAGCTTTCCCATTGCTTCAACAGAAAATGTTGGAGAGAAGAAAGGAAGGGAGCATGAGAGTTAACTAGAAGAATCACGAGTATGTTGGAAATGAAGCAGAGACAGGATTTGAGAAATAGAGATGAACAGTAATAAAAACAGTAATGTGGGATTGCAATGCAATAATTATATTTGTTAAATATGACAGAAAGTACAGTTTTGTACCTACCATAAATGTAGATGTTCGAGGATTCCATTGCTGCAGTCCTGACTATTGGGTATAGTCCGCGTCCAGTCGGCCCGAATACCAGAGTATAAGGCTGACGTCGGTCATTCATAGTAGAGTACAGCAGAGGTACTAATGCGCATGACCGACGTCATATCCTCAGTCTTTTCTTGCCCCAGATGTCAGAAGACCCCAAAAAGACAAGTCCCAAAAAAAAAACCTGCACCAAAAACATGTACAATATATACAACAATATATACAAAAATATAAGCATGTAAACTCACCTACACAACCACCCCTAAATACAGAGGGAAGGAGGGAGGTAAATTGGACTGCAGCAATGGAATCCTCGAACATCTACATTTATGGTAGGTACAAAACTGTACTATGTTCTTCGTCTTCCATTGCTGCAGTCCTGACTAGAATCCCAAAGCAGAGGTAAGGGAGGCTGGCAAATTATAAAGAAGTAGGAGCTGACAACATGCCTTGCAAAACAGCTGTGGCAAAACCAGCCCTAGACTTAGAGTAGATAGGAAGGTGATAATGCTAAGAGAAAGTATGCACTGAACTCCAAGTAGCTGCTTCCAAAATATCCTTAGTTGCCACCCCTTAGAAATGCTGTTGAAGTGGCAGTAGCCCTAGTGGAATGAGGCCTAATCCCAGCTGGAATCTCCTTGCCATGATGGGAATAACAAAATGCAATGCAAAAGCCAATCCACCTGGAAATAGTTTGTTTTGACACAGGCTTGCCCTGTGAACTCAAAGCAAAAGAAACAAACAACTGCTGAGACTGCCTAAAATCCTTAGTCCTGCTTAAATAATATCTCAATTGCCTGTGTACATCTAAAGTGTGCAAAATCTTTTCCCCTGTATTTTGGGGGTCTGCATAAAAAGTAGGCAAATGAATAGTTTGGTTTAAAGCCACACTAGAAACCACCTTAGGCATAAAGGAAGGATTAGTCCTATCCTTATGGAAAATCAAAAGGGCTCTACTGCCATAAGGGCCTGCAACTCAGACACCCTTCTTGCAGAAGTAATAGCCAACAGAAAAGCAGTCTTCCATGACAAGTATTTCAATTCAGCAGTAGCGCTCAAAAGGTTGTAGAGTAAGTTTTTCCAACACAAAATTGAGATCCCAAGCAGGAGTAGGAGCTCGGGGTCTTATATTCTTTGCCCCTCTAAGAAACTGCTTGAACAAAGGATAAACAAAGGTGGGTCACAATCATAGTGAGCTGAAATTGCTGCAGCATGAATCTTAATGGAAGAGAAGGACAAACCTTTGTCCAATAACTCAGTAAGATATTGAAGAGCCACACTCAAATTAGGCTCAGAAATCTCCAAATTCTTTGCTGTACTCCAAAATAAAAATCTCTTCCATTTTTCTGCGTACACCTTCCTTGTACTAGGTCTTCTAGCTTCCATAATCACATTTAAAACTTGTTGAGGAAGTTGAGACCTGCTGTGCTTCAACAGAGAATATGCCAGGCTGTTAGATGAAGAGAGTGAAGCTTGACATTGAGCAGATGACCGTCCTTCTGAGATAACAGATGAGGAATCAGAGGTAAAGGCCATGGAGGCTTCTTTACCAGACTCCGTAGTAGTGGATACCAGTGTTGCGTAGGCCAATCTGGAGCTATCAAAATCATCCTTGGCCTGTCTTGTCTGACCTTTAATAGTACCTTTGGAAGAAGAGGCAGAGGTGGAAAGGCATAGACATGAAGGTTTTTCCAACTGAAAGACAGAGCATCCACTTTCCAAGCTGTGTGAGGAAACCCCTTTGTGCAATACTTTGGCAGCTGGTGGTTTAGTGGAGAAGCGAACAGATCTATGTCTGGAGTTCCCCATGACACTGTCAATTTCTGAAATACATGAAGATCCAGTTTCCACTCGTGGGGATCCATGATTTGTCTGCTTAACACATCTGCTAGGGAGTTCTGTGCTCCTGGCAGAAACCTTGCCTGAAGAGTTAGTTGCAAGCTTAACGCAGTCTCCCATAAAATCATTGCTTGCCTGCATAGAGGATAAGAATGTGTTCCCCTTGCTTGTTGATGTACCACATGACAGTTGTGTTGTCTGTTAGAATCAACACCTGCCCTGGAAGAAGTAACTCCTTGAAAGCCATCAATGCAAACTGGACTGCTAACATCTCCTTCATGTTGATATGTAGATGCTGTAGTCTGGCAGGCCACTTGTCTTGTATCCACTTTCCATTTAGATGAGCTCCCCAAGCTATGTCCGAGGCATCTGTCGTTAAAATCTGACTCGCCTCTGGCGGTCACAGAGAGTCCCTTGTTTAGGTGACATTCCTGAGCCCACCACAAGAATTCCTTTTGAAGGCAAGGTATTATTTGAATGACAGTGTCCAAATCCTGGCAGTGCTGTGTCCATACATTTTGAGATACCATTGCAGCTTCCTCATATGCAGTTTGGCATTGGGAAGCACCAGAATACAAGATGCCATGAACCCTAATGCTTGAAGGACTGTCCTTGCAGTCAGCACGGACTGATGAGATAGTTGATGGAAGTAAAGTGACAGACTCTTTTGTTTGTCCGGGGTTAAAAAGGCCATCTGGGCTGCTGTATTCAGTCTCACACCCAGAAAGCACATGTCTTGAGAGGGTACTAGACTGGACTTTATTTCGTTCACAGAATACCCTAGGCATCTTAGCACTGCTATGACATAGTCCAGATGCTGTAGAAGGTCTTCCTTTTCTTGAGCCAGAATCAGGCAGTCGTCCAAGTAAGGATAGATTTGAATTCCTTGAAGCCTGAAGTAAGCTATCACTGGAGCCAGAACCTTTGTGAATACTCTGGGCAGTAGATAAGCCAAAGGGCAATGCAGAGAACTGATAATGAAAATCTCCAGTTCGACACCGCAGATACTTCCTGCAACCTAGCCTTATAGGCACATGAAGGTAAGCTTCCTTGAGATCTAAAGTTACCATCCAGTGATCTTTGCCCAGCAGAGGTAAAAGCTGTTGTAGCGTCAACATCTTGAACTTGGGAATGTCCAAATAAGTGTTGAGGATAGATAAATCCAAAATTGGTCTCCACGTGTTGCCCTTCTTTGGTACTAGGAACAGGCGAGAATAAAATCCTAAGCCCCTTTCTGATACAGGGACTGGCTGAATGGCCCCATCTGGAGTAACTGAGAAACTTGCTTGTGAGCCTCTTTTCTTTGTGGAGGAGGAGCGTCTGGCATGCCTTTGAAAGGGGCATTGTGTGGAAATAAAATCTGTAACCGTGATGAATGATATCCAACACCCATCTGTCTTGAGTAATTAAATCCCAATTTTCTTTGAAAAGAGACAGTCTTCCTCCCAAAGGAGCTGCCAGAGAGAATCCACTGGCAGCTGAAAAGGCAGGTCATTGGGTCTGTTTACGAAAGGACTGACCCTGCCCTCACCAGAAGTCTGAGCAGGTGAACTCCTGATCTAGGCCTAAAGAACCTTGAGCCCTGCCCCTACCACGTCTAGACCTACCCCTAGACTGGGAATCATAAGCAGGATATGTCCACCCGTAGCAGGCCAATTTCTACTAAACTTGGGCTGCACCTGCAAATAATCTTTAACAGTCTGCATAGACTTAGCTTTGTCCTCCATTCTCTTTAAAACTGCTTCCACAGGCGGTCCAAACAACACATCAGACTGTAAAGGAGCATCCAAAATCCTTGTCTTAACATGCTCAGCTAAATTCTGATCCTTCAACCAGGCATGTCTGCGAAGAACAGAACTAGTAGCAGCCACCCTCGAGGAGGCCTGTACAGCATCAAAACCACACTGCAAAGAATGCTTACCCACTTGTTCAGACACATGAACCAAATCCAGCAACTCTTTACACTCAATACCTTCCAAAGCATCCACCTTAGATTTCAATTGTGAAAGGAGATAATTTTGATATTTTAGCATGTGAAACTGACCCTCATGGCGAGAGTGGAAGAAGTATACACTTTCTTTCCCCACCTATCCAAAGCCCTTGCCTCTTTATCAGAGGGTACAGGATTTTAACCACATAAGCTTTAACACCTTTAGGCCCCTGAGTTACAGGTTCTGGGTGCGCCCTAGGACTCTTTAACAAATACTTATGAGCTTGGGCACCCTATAATACCTATCAGGCTTAACAGGAGCAGGAGGCAAGGAGTCAGGGTTCAGGAAGCCTCTGCAAAACATCCTCCACCACATTCAACACAGGAGGAATAGCTAAGGGCCTATGCTGGGGTAAAACAAGAATTCCTAAGCCTTTTCCTGGAATCAGAGTAATCCTGGCCTTCCCATTTAAAGTGCTCCCTCATGGAGTGTAGAGTCTCTGAAAATGAAAAATCCTCAGGAGGAGAAGCTGTAGGAGTGGAATCATCCACATCAGAATCAGAATAAGTAGGATACTCCTGTAAGTCTTCCACAGAAGACTCTGAAGCCTGTGAACACTGTTCAAAACTATCAAACTCCTGTTCCACCCTAGGCCTCTTATCAGGCGGGGCATAGAACCTCTAATCATAGTAATCAAATCTTCTGCCATTTTAAGCATATGTTTCTTAGGCACAGAGCCCGAAATGCTAGGAGAAGCCCCCACAGAAGCTGAACTTGGCCTACCTCTAATGGAAGCTTTGGCAACAGAAGGAGAGGCCCTAACTACCTTGGGAAGAGAGGGAAGAACAGTTACCTGAGAAGCCCCGTCAGCCTGGCCTACCTCCTGAGAGGGCACATCCTGTAACAATAAAGTTTCTGCCTGAGACTCCATGAAAACTCCTGGCAAAACCTCTGGCTCCACTGAGCCTTCTAAAGAACCGACGTCCAGGACTGCCGGTTCATCAACCCTAGGCTTCACTGTTTTGTCCTTGCGCTTCTTGGATGCGGCATATTATAATTACGCTTCCCAAACACTAACCTGGCACAATCTAGCCTCCTCTTAATAGTGCGTTTGTTAAATCTAGCACAAGAACGGCAACCAACAACGTCGTGCTCAGGCCCTAAACAAGGTATACAACAATGTATAATAATCCCTATGTATCTCTCTGCCCAAGAAATACAGTTATTCACTTTTCTTTCTGACATTAAATACTGACTGAGAAAAAAAAAAAAATGTTCCCCAACGGGTACGATTACTACTGTTTTGTTCTGAAACCTCCGAAAAATAATATCTCATCGCAAAACCAACCCTGCAAAATTGCTTCTGCATCTGCATCGGACCATCGCGGCATAAAGACTGAGGATGCATGCGGCGTCGTACGCATTAGTACCTGTACCCTGCGGCGGTCAGTCTCACCAGCGCTATCACTCTCTGATGCTCTCTGGTATTGGACTGGACGCGGACTATACCCAATAGTCAGGACTGCAGCAATGGAAGACGAAGAACATCAAGAAAATCAAGAAATTCTGGACTTTTTCTGAATTTTTGGACTTCTGGGGGACCAGAAAGTATATGCCCACCCTTCATGTCATTAACGTTCAAAAAATGATTTGAGATGGGAACAGAGGGGTGAAAATTAACTGTTAAGTAAAGAAAACATTTATTCTTAACAGTACTATTTTGTGGTGTATGGTTTTCTTTGCATGCCATAAAGTAAAATTTTCTCGGTTATTTTTAAATGTAATGGGGATTGTAAATGGGTGCAGCTGCTGGGTTTTTTTTCCCTTTCTATCTCCCCTCTCTCTTTCTTCTTGTTCAGTTTTAAGAAATATAAGCACTGCAATGTAAAAAAACCTAGTTAAAACAGCATGACAAAAGAAAACTTATTCTCATTCTTGCATGGGGGAATGACTGAATTAAGGACCTTAAATTGCTTTAATAAAACACTTTAAGAGAAAGCAAGTAAATGAAAAGGAATGCTGACTATTACAAGGCTTTTTTTCTAGCAAATGAATGTAAGCTTAGTAGCAATTCTGTATCTGGCCCTTATGTCTCCATGGAAACAATATGATCAAGAGAAACTGACTGTCTGATTCTCATGTCTATATGGACACAATCTGATAATGAGAAACTGATTTTCGGGTTCTCATATCTCCAAGGAGACCACGTAATAAAGAGAAATGGTTACAGTCTAGTGGAGGGTGATTGGCTGGGGGGACGACAAACTGGCAAGGAAATAATGTTCTCTGAAACATTCAGTGGTTTTCCCAGCAGGGAGAGCTACAAAGATAAGACAAAACAAGTTATCATTTAGTAGAAGCACAGGCTGCACCATGCATCTAAGCACAGATAACCTTTCTTTTGGGTTCATAGGTGGGTACTAGACTATCTGCTCGAAGGCATTTATAAGCCTAGCCAGAATGTGTTGGCTTTCGCCATCTCCTTAGATTAGTTCCCTGTGCCTCTGTCCAGCAGAGCCACTGAAGTGATCCCCGAGGTAAACTTTCTGTTTCCCATCCACTCGTCAAGGTTTCTTTTGAAGAGTGTTAGTGAGGAGCTCTGCCTAATGTAGATTGGGATTGTTCCAAAGCATGGGAAGTCTCTGGACAGGAATCTATCCCTCCAGCACGTCCTATTTATTGTTGTGGTGAGGTTTAGATCCCTAGAGCGTGTGACTCGAGGGGATAAGGTTTTCTTTAGGTGGAGTATGTCCATCAATTCTGGGTTGGACATGGCCTTCTATGTCAGGCAGAGATCACCTCTGAGTAGGAGGTATGCAACCGAGTACAACTGGAGTTTCTTCAGTCCAGCTGCATAGGGCATCTGTTTGAAGCCATTGATCCTCTTGGTGAGGTACTTCTGTGGTCTTTCCAGCTGTTGCAGGTGTCTTGTAAGGTACATCCCAAATGGGGCATTGTACTCTAAGATGGGTCTGATGAGTGATGAGTAGAGGGGCACAATGACCTCTTTAGATCTGGATGCAAACCCTTTTGTGATTAGGTGGGCCACGTAGAAGGATTGTATAACCACTTTGGCAATGTGATTATCAAAGGAGAGATTACTATCTACTTGGGTCCCCAGATCCCTTATTACGTCTTCCGTATTTAGGGGCCTACCACCTATGTGGTAGTTTGTGGGTACTTTGTTTTTTCCAAAGGGGATGACTATGCACTTTTTGGCATTTAGCATGAGGCCATGATTTTGACACCAGCTATCCGTCTCGGTGAGACCCTTTTGGACGATTGTCTGTGTCAGCCGGAGAGTCAATTATAGCCCCTAGTTTGCAGTCATCAGCCATAGTCCTCCTGTGCTTGCCTGTTCCTCTGAGAAGTATATGCCAAACAGGAGGGGTCCTAGGACTGAGCCCTGGGGAACACCACTTATAACCAGTTTAGAGATGGACCTAGCTCCTGCAACTCTCACCATGTGGGTTCTGTCCATGAGCCAGTTGGCAACCCATCTTGTGACATAGGGGTTCAGGCTGGTGAGCTTGTTAAAAAAACAGAATGGAGAATGGTGTTGAAGGCCTTAGCGAGGTCTAAGTAGGCTGTGTGTACCACTTTCCCTCTATAGCCTTGGTAACTGTCTCAAAGAAGTCCACCATGTTTAGGAGGCATGATCTTCCCTTAACAAAGCCAAACTAGGTAGGGTCCAGTGTTTGGAGGTTCCCAATGTCTCTGCTAATGAGTTCCATGATGATGCGCTCCATAGCCTTGCAGACCAAGCTAGTCAGGCTTATAGGGCAATAGTTCCCGGGGTCTGTTGTGGCTCCACCTTTGCAGAGCGAAATAACCGTTGCTGTGCGCCACTCTATGGGTATGCAGCCTGTGGAGAGGCTGAGTTTGAACAGTGTGTTTAGGTGAGGGGTTAGTTTGTCTTTGAGCTCATGTAGGACGCAGCCTGGGACACCGTCCAGTCCCATTAATCCTGAGTTTTTGGCTTTGGAGTGGGCTGTTTTAACCTGAGTGTCTGCGATTTCAAGGACTCTACATTCTTCTGGTATGGTTATAGGCCCTTTTGGGGGTGAAGTTTGAGCTGAACCTGTCTGCCAGGATGTTGGCGATATCGGTCGGTTCAGTGTATTTTGTGCCATTCTGCACTAACTCTGAGCAGATCTGAGCATTGCTACTTAGATTCTTGGAATAGCTAAAGAATACCTTGTGGTTATCTTTGGAGTCTTTGGCAATTTTTCTTTCAAAGCTCACCTTGGATGATTTTATGAGGGATAGCAGTTTCTTGCTGATACTGATCAGGGATGTCTTCCCTTCTTGGGATTTTACTCTCTTCTGTACTAGTTTCCTCCTCCTATTGTATAGCTTGTTTATGGTAGGAGTCCACCATATTGGTTTCCTTTTCTTGCAGGAGTGAGTCTTGGTTTTGCTTGGGATGGCACAATCCATGCATTCTTGTAGCTGCCCGTAGAATGCACTAGTAAAGGATTTTGCAGCCTGGACAGTGTTTGCCTTCAGCATGGGGGCTTTGAAACTTTCCACCTCGGTCTTAAGTAATGTGAAGTTTGCTTTTGAAAAGTTTTTCATGGTGGCTTTCTTGTCCGGACGTGGGGGCAGAATAAGGATATCCAAAGTGATTGGTTTATGGTCAGATCTAACCAGCGAGGGGTTGACCTCTGGTGTGGAACACCGGTCGCCCATGTTGGTGATGACCAGATCCAATATGTTGTCACCTCTGGTGGGAGTGTTGACCAGTTGAACCAGGGCATTTGAGTTTATAAATTCTAGGAAAAGTTGGGCAAGGGAGTTAGTACTTGAGTAGTTCTCCCAGTTAATGTTTGGGTAATTGAAATCACCCAATATTAGGGTGTTTGGTAGGACCTTTATGTTTCCCAGTGTGTTCAGAAATGCTGAATGGGGGGGGGGGGTCCTGGGACATGGTGGGTGATCTGTAGCAAGCTACAACTTGAATTGCAGTTTTGCCCATTGTTAGTTGCACGTGGATGATCTCTGAAGCATCATGCTGTGCCACTAACCTGGAGGTGTGGGTATCCTTGATGAATATGGATACGCCCCCGCCTTTTGTATTTCGGTTTGGGTTCTGTGGCCGAAATGTATGGTATGAGTTGTGGCCTGGTAGTGTTGGGGTGCTCTCTGGAGCCTTAAACCAGGTTTCTGTTACTGCACATATATCGATTTTCTCCATACTGAGGAGTGCCTTGAGTATGTGCATTTTGAGGTTTAGACTTCTCATATTGAGTAGCATTACCCTCAGTTTTTTGTTACTTGTGCTATTTATGGTTGTGGGTTTGTCTTTTGAACATTACCTAAGAAAGGCACTATGAGGGTAGCAAGAGCCTTGGCAAGTTTTCGAAAGCCTAAGGGTGACAGGTGCAAGCCATCTCTAGCGAAGCAGCGTGGTTTGTCGAGCATGTCATCCCAGGCGGACAGATACTGGATCCCCTTTGAATGACGCCAGAAACTTAGCCAACTGTTGAAATCGAGAATTTTTTCTTTATACTGTGGTATCATTCTTGGCGAGGGCAGGATGCTACTCAGGGTCAGGGTCATACCGGCCTGGGCTACATGATCAGAGAGCTCTTCCATGTCTCTTTTCATATAGTCCAGGGAGGTACGGCTCAGATCATTCACACCAACATGGACAATGACAGAGTCATATTTGTACTTGTTCTGGAGTGACCGGAGTGCTTGTGTTATGTGACGGATCCTGGCACCCAACAAGCAGCTAACAGTAACCTTCTCCTTATTCAGCCTAGTGAGTGGGACGTCAGGGTGCCTGACTATAGAGTCACCTATTACTAGTATGCTGGGTATGTTATTTTGCCTTAAGGGCTGTGATTGCATGGCACACTGGTTTTGTGAAGTATGTGTTTCATGGTTTGTGTTGGGGGGTGGTGGTTGCCTGGATGTTTGCTTTGGATGTCTCTGTTAGTTTTGCAGATTTTTATTTAGAGCCTCCGAGTATGTTTCCATGCATTTATGTGTGTTTCTTGCTGGTCCTGGTTTAATGGGTCTATGTAAGACTGGTGGTGTGATGCAAGTATTTCCCTTCTCCTCTTGACGGTCTCATCTGGTCTTGGGTTGAGACAGCTTAGCCTCTAGTTTGGCTGTATAACTGCATCTCTCGCATGTATTAGTGTTTGGTGGTAGGAGGAGGGGGTTGTCTGTGTACATGAGGCAGTTATAACACTGCCTCAAAATGCCCAGATTCACCAGTTGAACTGTAGAGTACACCTGAAACTGCCCTATGGAAATGCCTGGATAGGTACCGTGAACTGTTTTACTGGATGGCTGGTAAGGTCGAACAGAGAGCCTTGTCCTTCTGTACAGTACAGGAAGGTCTAGTGCTAGGGTTTATAAGTGCTTGCTATAAGTTTCGAGCAAGTGCTGGGCTGAGAAATGAATGGCTTGAGTGCTTAAGTTGAAAGTTTGTCTAGTTCCAAGGGAAAAACTGAAGAGGAGACTTTGTGGAGCCAGGAATAGTTTTACCCTACCTAACCGGTGCTGCCCGGCGTGCAAAACTGGGCAAATATGGTATTTATAGCAGGGAAATGAAAGGGATAGAAATTAGCCCAAAATGGCCAATAAACTACTAATTTCTGGGTTGAAACCACTCCTCCAGGGACAGATAGGCTGCTCAAAGCTCCCCTCTCTTACAGGTGAACCGAGAAATTTCCTTCTATTCAAGTAAGGTATGGGCAAACAGAGATTTGTAACACAGCCCTGAATTCAGCACTAACATGAAAACTAGACTATACTAGCTTAGACAGGTGGGAAACAAGTTATATATATACATATATTGGAAAATAAAGCAGATACACTCAAAAAAACAGTTTAAAAGCACAGAAAAAGGATAATTATTGTTACATATCGCAGATCAGAGTTGTAGTCAATGCCCCCAGTAATAAAGTAGGAAGAAACACAAATACGGTAAAAGCAGATGAAAAGGGCAATTTATTTTATATATATATATATATATATATATATATATATATATATATATATATATATATATATATATATATATAAAACAATAGAAAACAAACTGATTTAAACAACTTACCCAATTAACCAGAAAAAAAATGTTCCAGCAGTCTTCAATCAGACAAGTTCTAATTAAACACCCCTGCTTACTAGGGTGCAGGGGAACCTTTTCCAAAAAAGATGGTGGCCTGGGTCAGTGCCTCAAGTTATACAAGCAAAGCTAGATTCAGCAGGCCTGAATCTGGTCTATGCTACAGCAACAACAAGGCGCACCAATTTCAGAAAGAAACAGTTCAAATACGCAGTCACAATAAGCCTGTGACCAGAAATTCCCAGCTCAGAAGGGCAGAATCCAGCCTCTCCTCCCACAAGAGTGCAGACCACAAACCTTCTTAATGTAGAATAACTGCCTTGACGCCCAAGTGCTTCAGCCAGACCTAATACACTTTTAGAATAGCAGACACTAGGCCTTCAATCAGCAATTCCCAGCTTAGAAGGATGTAAGCTACCTGTCCTGCCACAACAGTGCAGACCACAAATGTCAAACAGCCTCTGTATGAAGCCCAAGTGCTTAAACCAAAAGACTTAGAATAACAGTTACAATTTAATCAGGCTACGACCAAGCAGTAATAAATGCAGCAGAATAAATAAAATTGAGTACTTTTAAGAAAAGCAAAATAAAGTAAGAGGAAACACAAATACAGTAAAAGCAAATGAATAAAGTGCAAAACATTTTTTTTAAGTGCAACAAGAGAGGAAGGAAGACCCTAAGTGGGCTGGCCTTCTCAAATCTTCTCCCTGTATTAAGTACTAGACTCAGAATATGATCTCACTGTACTCAGTTAAGTGAGCAAATGAGATGGACCCAGGAGGAGTGTTCTAATACAGACTTACAGGAGGGGCGGGCAATTCCAGAGCCACCAACACAAGAACAGGGAGGGTGGGTGGGGAACTAACTGCAGAGAGACACACAGCACATTGTTCAGAAACACACAATTAGGAAACAGAAAAAAAATGAAAATACAGTACTTTTAAAACTGCAAGTTTGTACTTAACAAAAGACTAAAATTCACTACTGCAAGTTTCACTTAGCTTCAGCTTGTAATGCAGATGTTTGTAGCCAAGCAAGTCTCTCAGGTTAACTCAAGTCTGTACACATGGCTGTCAGATTGGGACATTTGTTCCTATTAGGAGGGTAAAACATCAATATTTGAAGATGTACATAGTTTTGTGTGTTTGTTTAAAATTAACAAGTATTAGGGGGTAATCTTTTTTTTCAGGGCTTTCAATAAGGCTAAATGTTTTGCAAGATGTGACATAGGCTCAAATGGATATGACAAGAAACAATTACATAAATATTCAACCTGCCAAACAGTGCATGCATGTAACAGAAAAGTTGGAACTAGAAGTTTAGCAAAAAAGATGTTATACATAAAAGAAGGGCATAACAATTTTGATGTCTGTAATGCCTTTAAATGCCAATGGTCTCACAAACAAATACAAAAAAGAAAGAATAGTGAACTGTATAAAAAAATGCAGAGCGCAAATAGCTATGTTACAGGAGACACACCTGGAAAAAAAATGAACATATGAATTTGATAAAGAAAGGTTTCAGAATGGTTATTCAGTGCAATATCTGGGACAAAGGAAAAGAAGAGCATTTATAATAATTACAAGAGGAGCTCCAATAGTCATAGAAGAGGATAAAAAAGACAATGATGGCAGATTTACTTTACAGTGCTAATGGACTACTGGCAAGGGAGTAGGATTACAATGGCATGTATTCCACTTAAAACTGCTATAATGGAGCTTAAGAAAATTCTGGGAGAAATGATCGGTTTTCAGCAAGGAATATTACTTATAGGCGGGGACTGGAATTTGATTTACAGCAGCGAAGATGTGTCTGGGGGGGCAGAAGGGGAAAGTATAACAAAGGAGGGTAGATTTATGAAGAAAAATTATCAAAATATTTTGCACAGAAGATGTGAATTTACATATCATTCCCCAAGATATAAAAACTGGGATAGCCTAGACAGAATTTACATTTCAATTTAATTGAAGGTCTTGATACACACCCAATTACTGTTTCAGATCATGCACCAATAATAACTAAAATAAAAACACAGGATAATGAAATAAAAATGAGATACTGGCACTTTCCCAGCTATCTGTTAAAAAGTGAGGAATTTAAGTAATGGGTAGTGGAAATTAATCAAGAGCTATTCGAGAGGATAGAAATTACTTCTGAAAATACAGATAAGGAATGGGATAAAATTAGGGTGGTGTTTAAAAATAGGGTGAAAATAAAAGAAAGGGACTGATTGTCAAGAAATAAATTATTTAGAGGAACTGACAAATGTTAAAGTATTGCAGAATATGAGGAATCTCACAGAACAAGAGAGGATGAACTGCAGAATGCTAAGCAGAAATAAGGTATTACCTCGATAATATACACAAACTTAGAAAGACTGCTGTTAACCAACTGTTTTTTGATAATACCACTACAGCACAAAAACGTTTAGCACGACGACTCAAAAAAAGAAAAAAGGGCTGTCACCGAGCTTAGGGAGCCTGTAACAAGGAAGGTAACGAGATCTTGTATAGGCATTAGAAATAGTTCAGAAATTCTATGAAAGTCTGTATGAAGCAGAGAAATATGGAAATCAAGAAAAGATACAAATGAAAATGTTTAAGGAAGAATTAAATATGCCAAGGTTAGAGGCAGATGAGGCTCACTTACTAACTATTGGGGTACGAGGAGATGAGATAAAAATTGTGATGTACAACCAATCTACAGGAAGGTCCCCAGGAATAGATGGCATTCTTGTGGAAGTTTGGAAACTAAGTGGGAAAAAAACTGTTAAAGATCTGGAAGGTTTTGTTTAACAAATATTTAAGAGGAAGAGAAGTACCAACAATACATACAGGGAAGGAATGAGATTTAAAAGAAGACAGGACTTAAATTAGCTATATAATGTTTGACTAAACATGATTAGGCAGATTATAATGTTTGCAACAGGGAGTGTGTCAGTATGGTTTATGATGTAAAATGCTTGCAACTAGGACTGTGTCTGTGTGATTTGTTACATAAATGTATGATTACCTATGTTGTAAGTGATGGCTTAATAAAGATGTTTCTTGTTTAAAACAGAGGGTTCAAGAATTTAGTGGAGAAAATTGGAAGAGGAACCAATGTACTGGGAGCAAATAATGACAAAGGGAAAGGTAATATAGTGGAATGAGGCCAAGCAGAAGTTTGGACTGCAGGTTAGAGTCTGCCTTCCCTACCAGGGATTTATTAGAGTATAGGAAAAGATAAAGGGATGGGAGAGTTGTAAGAGAATGATCAACTCTGGAAGATTTTTTATTTGATTATAGAACATAAGCTGCTTTAAGAAAGGGATAGTTAGTAAGGCATATAAAATACCGCATGATAAGTATAAGAATCAAGCAGAAATTTTTTAGGAAAGACTGGGATGAGGGACTGGAGAGGTAATTTACAAAGGAACAATGTGAGGACATCTGTATGGTGCCAAAGTATGCAACAAAGTCCATAGGATTTAGGATGTTTGCTTAGAAGTGTTTGCACAGGTATTACTTCAGACAATTTTTCTTTAAATAGACAGCAAATGCTATGGAGAACAGACAGAGAGAGGTAAATGAGAACATATTTCTTTGGAGTGCAGCAAACTGGCAGATTTTAAAATCTACCTACATAGTACTCTGTCATAAATGCTGGAGAAGCAAATGGCTGTAACTAAGGAAATTATTTTTTGGAGATGAGACACAGGATCTGAATCACCCAAATCATAATAAGACCTTAATATGTTTAATGTTACTGGCTACCAAAAAGTGCAATATAGAGAAAATGGAAATCAAAATCTAAACCAGATGTACTGAAATACTGAATACTGTGAAGGACATAAAATAACTGGACGTGGGTTTACAAAAGGGAAGGAGCAAATTGCATATAAACAAATTGAACTTGTGAGAACAATACTTGCGAATAATGCTCAGGAGGAGGAGTAAGGTTTAACGGAAAGCAAGAACTGAGCAGTGCTATGTGTCCACATCTGAACACCAGGAATCAGCACAGTTAGTGACTTGGTTATCGATACTACCAGTGAAAAGACTGACAACTTCTATTACATCTGCAGCATCCCACTCAACAGGCAATTTTAAAAGCATGCGAGGCAAACCTTTAAATTCACCCATGTCAAAGACATTAGTGAAGATATGAAAGCAACTGAACTTGAAAGTGTTTTCAGTAGAAGTCTCATCAATGACAATGTTGCTGAAACTGTGATCACATGCATCACAAGTGAAGCAAAGGTTGTGTTGCACAAAAGGTAAAACCCCTAACCAAGCAAGACCATTACTATTTCTGCAAGCAAAACTAAGGCCAGTAACCTGGAAGATGACATGCACAGTCCTTGGGCCTGGGATATAGTAAGGCCTGGATTACAGCAGCTATCAACCAGAGTGCTACTTAGTAGGATTTACAGAAGACTAGCATAAAACTATCAAAGATATTGTACTCTTCAGTGATGTTTCACTTCACTTCCAGTTTTTGTTCTGGATATCCCTGAAACTTTCCACACACTGAAGACTGTTAACACCACTTGACACCATAGACAAACTACCTCCTAGCAGTAGTGTACCAGCTGGTGGTAAAAATTTGTCCTGGACAAGCAGACACACTTAAATTGTGTACATTTTAAGGAACAAGTATTTTTTCCCATTAGAGAAAAATGAGTATGCCATTACCACCTCTCTTCAATACTTGCATAAATCCAGTCCCTGCTGCTCGGTGGGTGAGGGCACAAAGCAATGGTAACTAGATGTGCCCCTTCCTACTAGGAACGCCATGGTTGCGGATTTATTACCATGGACAATGATGTTCAATTTTTCAGTAAATTGCAAATTATTACTGAAAATTGGAAAAAAGTACAGTTTTGTACCTACCATAAATGTAGATGTTCGAAGATCCACATTGCTGCAGTCCTTACTTATGGGTAGTCCGCGGTCCTCGGTCGGCCCGAATACCAAAGTATTAGGCTGACGTCGGTCATGGGCGCCTAGATCTGACATCAGAGCGTCAGGGTATAAAGGCGCATGACCGACGTCATATCCTCAGTCTTTTCTTGCCCCAGATGTCAGAAGGCCAAACCAGAAAGGCCACAGCCAAAAACAGAATACCTCCCAAAAACATGCCCAACAACAACCATCACCTAAAGCATAGCACCATGTCAAACTACAGAGGGGAAGGAGGGAGGGTAAATTGGACTGCAGCAATGTGGATCTTCGAACATCTACATTTATGGTAGGTACAAAACTGTACTATGTTCTTCATCTCACATTGCTGCAGTCCTTATTTATGGGTAGAATCGCAAAGCAATCGGAAAGGGAGGTTGGTAAAAATCATAAAGCATTAGGGGCTGCCAAAATGCCCTGTAAAATTGCAGTGGCAAATCCAGCCCTAGATTTAGAATAAAGAGGAAGGTGGTAATGTTTAGAAAAAGTATGCACTGAACTCCAAGTAGCTGCCTCCAAAATGTCCTTTGTAGCTACCCCTTAGAAAGGCCGTAGAAGTAGCAGTAGCCCTAGTGGAATGAGGCCTGATTCCAGCAGGAATCTCCTTACCATGATGGGAATAACAGAAAGAAATACAAAACCCAATCCATTTAGAAATAGTTTGTTTTGAAACAGGTTTACCCTGTGAACCCAAAGCAAAAGAAACAAACAACTGCTGAGACTGTCTGAACTCCTTGGTTCTGCTCAAATAATAACGCAACTGCCTGTGAATATCCAAAGTATGCAAAATTTTCTCCCCTTTATTTTGGGGGTTGCCTAAAAAATAGGCAAATGAATAGTTTGGTTTAAGGCCACACTAGAAACCACTTTAGGCATAAAGGAAGTGAATGTTATAAAAGATACCCTATCCTTATGAAAAATCAGGAAAGGCTCCACCGCCATGAGGGCCTGTAATTCAGAAACCCTTCTTGCAGAGGTAATGGCCAACAAAAAAGCAGTTTTCCATGACAAATACTTTAACTCGGCAGTAGCTGCAGGCTCAAAAGGTTGTAGAGTAAGTTTTTCCAACACAAAATTGAGATCCCAAGCAGGAGCAGGAGCTCATGGGGGTCTTATATTCTTTGCCCCTCTAAGAAATTGCTTAAACAAAGGATGAGAGAATAAAGGAGGGTCACAATCATAGTGAGCAGAAATGGCTGCAGCATGGACCTTTATTGAGGAGAAAGACAAACCCTTGTCCAATAACTCAGTAAGATATTGAAGAGCAACACTTAAATCAGGTTTGGAGACATCAAATTCCTTTCCTTTGCTCCAAATAAAAAATCTCCTCCATTTATCAGCGTAAACTTTCCTGGCACTAGGCCTCCTGGCCTCCAAAATAACATTCAAAACTTGTTGTGGAAGCTGAGACCCTCCAGAGTCTAAAATAGAATATGCCAGGCTGTTAGATGCAGAGACTGAATCTTGACATTGAGGAAGTGATTGTCCTCTTGTGACAAAAGGTGCGGAATCAAAGGCAGAGGCCATGGAGGTTCTCGTACTAAACTCCTCAGTAGTGGGTACCAGTGTTGTCGAGGCCAATCCGGCGCTATCAAAATCATGGTTGGCTTGTCTTGTCTGGCCTTCAAAAGTACCTTGGGAAGAAGAGGCAGAGGTGGAAAGGCATATACATGCAGATTGTTCCAACTGAATGATAGAGCGTCCACCTTCCAAGCTGTGTGATGAAACATTTTTGTGCAAAACTTTGGCAACTGGTAATTTAGTGGAGAAGCGAACAGATCTATGTCTGGAGTTCCCCATAACACTGTCAACTTTTGAAATACATGAGGATCCAATTTCCACTCGTGAGGATCCACTATTTGTCTGCTCAACACATCTGCTAAGGAGTTCTGTGCTCCTGGTAGAAACCTTGCCTGAAGATTGAGGTGTAGATTGAGAGCAGTTTCCCACAAAATCATCGCTTGCCTGCAAAGAGGGTAAGAATGGGTTCCCCCTTGCTTGTTGATGTACCACATGACAGTAGTGTTGTCTGTTTGAATCAACACCTGCCCTGGGTGAAGTAAATCTTTGAAAGCCATCAATACAAACCGGACTGCTAACATTTCCTTCAAGTTGATATGCAAATGTTGGAGTTTGACAGGCCACGTGTTTTGCACCCATTTTCCATTGAGGTGTGCTCCCCAAGCCTTGTCCGAGGCATCTGTCGTTAGAATCTGACTCGCCTCTGGCCGGGTCACAGAGAGTCCCTTGTTTAGGTGACATTCCTGAGCCCACCACAAAAACTCCTTCTGAATGCAAGGTATTATCTGAATGACAGTGTCTAGATCTTGGCAGTGCTGTGTCCATACATTTTGAGATACCATTGAAGCTTCCTCATATGCAATTTGGCATTGGGAAGCACCAGAATACAAGATGCCATGAACCCCAAGGCTTGAAGGACTGTCCTTGCAGTCAGCCTGGACCGTAGAGACATTTGATGGAAATAAAGAGAAAGGCTTCTTTGTTTGTCCGGGGTCAAAAAGCCATCTGGGAAGCTGTATTCAGTCTCACACCCAGAAAGCACATGTCCTGAGAGGGTACTAGACTGGACTTTGTTTCGTTCACAGAATACCCTAGGCATCTTAACACTGCCATCACATACTGTAGATGATGAAGAAGTTCGCCCTTTTCTTGTGCAATAATCAGGCAATCGTCCAAATAAGGATAAATCTGTATTCCTCTTAGTCTGAAAAAGGCTATCACTGGAGCCAGAACCTTTGTGAACACTCTGGGCAGTAGATAAGCCAAAGGGCAATGCAGAGAACTGATAATGTAAATTTCCAGCCAGCACTTGGTACCTCCTGCAACTGGGCCTGATAGGAACATGAAGGTAAGCCTCTTTGAGATCCAGAGTAACCATCCAGTGATCTTTTCCCAACAGAGGTACAAGTTGTTGTAAAGTCAGCATCTTGAACTTTGGAATGTCCAGGTAAGTGTTGAGGATAGATAAATCCAAAATTGGTCTCCACGTGTTCCCTTTCTTTGGAACTAGAAACAGGCGAGAATAAAATCCTAGGCCCACTTCTGACAGAGGAACTGGCTGTATAGCTCCTATTTGAAGAAGTAAAGAAATTTGTTTGTGAGCCTCTATCCTTTGCCGAGGAGGGACGTCTGGCATGCCTTTGAAAGGAGGCATGGTATGGAAATAGAACTTGTAACCTCGGTTTATAATGTCCAATACCCATTTGTCCTGGGTGACTAAATGCCAATTTTGCTTGAAAAGAGCCAACTTTCCTCCCAAAGGAGCTGCCAGGCAAGAAGAATCTGGCAGCTGAAAATGCAGGTCATTGGGCCTGTTTACGAAAGGACTGGCCCCTGCCCTCACCAGCAGATTGAGCAGGCGAACTCCATTGTCTCGGCCTGAAGGTACTCTGAGCTCTGCCCCTACCATGCCTAGATCTACCCCTAGACTGAGAATCAGAAGAAGGGTACGTCCACCCCTTAGTAGGCCAATTTCTACTAAACTTTGGAGGTTGTACCTGCAAAAAATCCTTAACAGTCTGCATAGACTTAGCCTTGTCTTCCATTTTCTTTAAGACTGACTCCACCGGAGGACCAAACAAAACTTCAAACTGTAAAGGGGCATCCAGAATTCTAGACTTAACATGCTCAGACAAATTCTGATCCTTAAGCCAGGCGTGCCTACGAATAACTGAACCAGTGGCAGCCACCCTAGAAGAAGCCTGTAAAGCATCAAAACCACATTGCAAAGAGTGCTTACCCACCTGTTCAGAAACATGCACTAAATCCTGCAATTCTTTACACTCTATGCCCTCTGCCAAAGCATCCACTTTAGATCTTAGCTGAGAAAGGAGGAAATTTTGATACTTCAACATATGAAACTGGCAGTTCAAAGCTCTCATTGCTAAAGTAGAAGAGGTATACACCTTCTTACCCCATCTATCCAAAGCTCTAGCTTCCTTATCCAGAGGAACCGGATTCTTAACAACAGAGGCTCTAACACCCTTAGGCCCCTGACTAATAATTTCTGGGTCCGCCCTAGGACTCTTATACAGATATTTATGAGCCTCAGGCACCCTGTAATACCTGTCCGGTTTAACTGGGGCAGGAGGCACAGAATCTGGATTAAGGGAAGCTTCCGAGAAAACATCTGAAACAACATCCAAAACAAACAGGAGGTATAGCTAAGGGTCTATGCTGTGGTAAAAACAAGAACTCCCTAAGTCTCTTCCGTGAATCAGAGTAATCCTGTCCTTCCCATTTAAAATGCTCCCTCATGGAATGCAGAGTTTCTGAAAATGAAAAATCCTCTGGAGGAGAAGCAGAAGGAGTGGAATCCTCTGCATCAGAATCAGAATAAGGAGGGAAATCTTGAATGTCTTCAGCAGAAGACTCTGAATCATCTGAGGCCTGCTCCAAACTTTCCAACTCTGGCTCCATCCTGGGCCTCTTATCAGGAGGGGGCATAGAACCTCTAATTAAAGTAATCAAATCCTCTGCCATTTTAAGCATGTGCTTTTAGGCACAGACCCTGAAGAACCAGAACTGACACCAGAGGAAGGCAAAACAGACCTGCCCTTAGAAGGAGCCTTAGAAACAGTAACAGAAGGCCTAACCACCTTAGGCATATAAGGGAGAATAGTAACCTGAGAGGCCCCTTCAGCCTGACCTGCCTCCTGAGAGGCCACATCTTGTAAAATCAAAGTTTCCCCTGGGACTCAACAGAAACTTCAGCCGGATCCACCTGTTCAGCTGTAGCTTCTAAAGATCCGGCGTCCGTAACGGACGAATCATCCTGCCTAGGCTTAAAAGATTTGTCTTTGCGCTTCTTAGTAGAAGCAGGCTTCGGAACATCCGACGGCATATTATAATTACACCTCTTGCCAAAGACTAACCTAGCGCAATCTAACCTCCGTTTTATAGTGAGCTTATTAAACCTAGCACAAAACCGACACCCGACTACGTCGTGCTCCGGTCCCAAACAAGGAATACAAAGCGAGTGGTAATCCCTATGCGGTATCTGTTTCCCACAAGAAATAAAATTATTCACTTTTTCTGACATCCGGTAAGTAACTGAGGCAAGAAAAAACAAAAATATTCCCCGGGTACTTAGCCAACTTGGTATCGGTCTGAAACTCCGAAAGCGAAAAATTTCAGAGCGAGCGGCACTTGCAACGCTGCTTCTGCATCGGACCATGCGGCAAAAAAGACTGAGGATATGACGTCGGTCATGCGCCTTTATACCCTGACGCTCTGATGTCAGATCTAGGCGCCCATGACCGACGTCAGCCTAATACTTTGGTATTCGGGCCGACCGAGGACCGCGGACTACCCATAAGTAAGGACTGCAGCAATGTGAGATGAAGAACATCATGAGATTTTTGTGGAATCTGGCATTTTAGGCTACAGCACTCTTTTATTACAAACCTGTACTTCTTCACATATTTATTACTTACACTACTGTCAGGTCACTTTAATCACTGTTCTGTGTTCTGTACCTAGACTCTAGTGTAGGTTTTGTGTGTGTGTGTGTGTGTGTGTGTGTGTGTGTATGTGTGTACACACACACACACACAGATATATATATACATACATATATATATATATATATATATATATATATATATATATATAAGAGAGAGAGAGAGAAATTATACTACATGAAAATTGCAATTTAAAATTATGGATACAATTCCTGGATTTCATCTCTTCAACATGATTTTTTATGCAAACCACAACTCAGTATCCATGATTATTACCCACACTGACTGACCTCCAGTAAAATGAAGTTTCATTTCTGAGCACAGGCCATCAACTTCAAAGGTAGACACCTAACAATCCTTGTGTTGTGTCTGTGACAACAGGAGCTGTTTCAACAAAGTCATAACCAGAGTGTCCTGAAGATTTTGAAAAAAACTTAATTGGTTCATTTAGAATGAGGATTGTGTAAACTGTGGTCTATCAAATTTAAGAAAATAATAAACTGCAATTGAAATGTCCTTTCATCCAAGGGTAAATTGCATAATTTAACTGTCACAAGTCTATGAAAGATACCTTTAGCAATAGGTAATTTTCTTTTTTATGCTGAAAGTACTGGTAAACAGAATCTCTCATGTTACAAACAGCATTTGATGGCATAAACTGCATTGGCCTGGGATTTCATCTTTGCCAGTACAGTAGGACCTATAGTTGGGCTACATTACTGTCAGAGATGCAGGTAGGGAATCCCCTAACGTTCAGGACGTGAAAAGCTCTCCCACTCACAAAACACAGGATGGTTTGTGTATTTTTTGCATTATTAAGCAAACTTCTCAATGCTGGCACAATAGGCATTGCCAGAAAAACTGCTGATTATACATCATACATCCTCATTAACCATTTTATTTTATTTATTTTATTTTACATTTGTTTACCGGGCTAGTCTAGCTGGATATATGTCCATTTTCAGTAGAGGCCCGGGGAGAAAAGCTCCATACATAAAAAACTACTACAGACATATAAAAAAAAAAAAATAAGATAAGACAATACATTTAGTAAATAAAAAACACAACAACAATTTACACACAACACACACAGGTCAGTAGTAGCATCACAAAGCAATAAAAAATAAAATGCTAGAGTAGTTCAGTTTTCAGTTTTTCAGTCAACCATCTGTTGTTGTTGTGTCTTTTGGCTTTTCCCGGTTAGGGGTCGCCACAGCGGAACTTCGGTCCGCTAATGATTGGCAGTAGATTTTTACGGGCTGGCTTGCCGGGCCTAACGCACAACCTTCAACGAAGGAATGCCCATTCACGCATGTCGCCACACAGAAGACGCTCTAACTGAGAATCGAACGGGCAACGTCTAACTGTGAGGTGACAACGCTACCGCAGCACCACCACTGCAGTCCTCATTAACCATCTGTCAGTGGCCTTTATCCTGCTTTTAAAGTGTAACTAGCAGAATTCCTTATATTACATACTTACTACTCATTAGCTGGCCTCAGAAGTACTTTATTTTGAAAGAAGAAACTAAGTAAAACTTCAAACAAATTTTGCATAAAATATGTGAAACTAGTACAACTAGGGGGAAATAAACCGATGAGTTTATTTCAACAGCATTACTGTGCGACTGACATTTGCTCTTAGAAAATGAAAAACATTTGGTGAAGACGACGTTTTCTCACTTTTCTGCAGATACCCCTAGTTAAATGTATGGAGAAAGGGCAATCCTCTAACAGGAACTGCTAAATATCTACGAACACAGTACTACACCTGCGTGATCCATTAATAAGGTTGACTCTTACTGCCTTAAAATTGCTTCTGTCATCTATTCTGCATTACATACATTTTTATGGTAAACAGAGCAAAAAGTTGCAATAAAAATTTAAATTTTATTTACATATTTTCTCATTGTTTATCTTATACTAAAGCTGAATACTGAGCAAGCCAATTACTTCACAAGGGACAAACAGAAAACCAGAAACTGTCAGAAACCTTTCTGTGCAACTCACCCACATGTAAAGCTCTTTAAAAACCATTACTTATTTTTTTTTAAATATGCTCCCAAAAAAAGAGCAAAGAGGGGGGTTGCAGGTGACTGAAGAGTAAGTGTTACATACTTATAAAGCAATAACTGCAAACCCAAACTTTCACCTCCCCAGGGGAAAAATTCAGCTGCAAAAACTTGAATTTTGGTGTGTACTCAGATCAATAAATAACTGGTATGGGTGCTTGAATGCAATGTAAAGCATCACAACATGAAATCATAGAAAAGAAAGGGCCGCTGATTGAGTGGCACACTGCTTTATCAGCTCCAAGTTGCTAACATATACAGCACCAACTTTCAGAACGGATGACATTTCAGCAATACTGTCCTGGGACTGAACAGTGTCCAGCTTGAAGATCTCATAATAAACATAGCTGGTAAGTTGTTTAACCAGAAACCCAAGCATCGAAAATGCAAATGCCATATTAAATGACAGTTAGATAAAAGCTATGGACACCATTCAACTTCTTTAACTATATTATGAACAAAATACAAGATAGGGTAACAAAGTCATTGGTTGCATGCAAAAAGTACAGTTGTGTACCTACCATAAATGTAGATGTTCGAGTGTATTCACTGTTGCAGTCATTACTCTTGGGTTATCCTGCTGGCAGACTACCCTCAGTCGGCCAGAATTCCAAAGTCTAGGTCTGGCGTCGGTTGCTGCCGCCTCTTCTCTGACGTCAGTGCGCCAGGGGTATAAAAGATGCAGCCGACGCCATTTTTTTCAGTTTTTCTTGCCCCAGATGTCAGGTGTCCCCAAATTGGAAGGCTGAAAAATATACCAATAAAAATGCATGCACAAAAATAACATTTTCTTCATCTACAAGCAAATACACCAAATAGGTTGTATAGGATAGAGAAGTGCAGATAAGTCCCAGCAAAGAAAAGGGGGATGGTGGGAGGGTAACCTGGACTGCAACAGTGAATACACTCGAACATCTACATTTATGGTAGGTACACAACTGTACTATATTCATCGTGTTTCACTGTTGCAGTCATTACTCTTGGGTTGAATCCCAAAGCTGAGGATGGGTGGCTGGGTTAAGTATTAGGAGAGGCTATGAGGCCCTGCAGAACTGCAGTAGCAAAGCCTGCTCTGGACTTAGAGTAAAGAGGTAAGTGGTAGTGCTTTGTGAAAGTGTGCACTGAACTCCAAGTTGCAGCCTCTAAAATATCTTTGGTTGGTACTCCTCTGAGGAAGGCTGCTGAGGTGGCTGCTGCTCTGGTGGAATGAGGCCTAATGCCCTTAGGCACTGTTTTGCCATGCTGAAAATAGCACAAACGGATGCAATGGTCTATCCATTTAGAAATGGTCTGTTTTGAGATAGCCTTTCCTTGTGATCCTGCAGCATACGACACAAAAAGTTGCTCAGTCTTTCTGAAAGCTTTAGTTCTGTCCAAGTAGAAGCGTAATTGCCTGTGTATGTCCAAAGAATGCAGAATTTTCTCACCCTTGTTCTGTGGATTTGGGTAAAAAGTACGCAAGTGAATGGTTTGGTTGAGGGCCACACTGCACACCACCTTAGGCATAAATGTAGGGTTTGTCCTCAGAGAAACCCTGGCTGGATGAAAAATGATAAAAGGTTCCACAGCCATGAGTGCTTGTAACTTGGAGACATGTCCTGCAGAGGTTATTGCTAGGAGCAGAGCTGTTTTCCAGGATAAGAATTTTATATCTGCTGTTGATGCTGGCTCGAAAGGAGACAGTGTGAGTTTTTCCAAAACATAATTGAGGTCCCAAGCCGGAATTGGTGCTCTCCTTGGAGGCCTAATGTTTTTGGCCCCTCTGAGGTACTGCCTTATTAAAGGATGTGAAAAGATAGGTGGTTCCGTATTGTAATGGGCTGAAATGACAGAGGCATGAATCTTGATGAGAATGAAAGGCCTTTGTTCAGCATCTCAGTTAGTTATTGTAAAATCTGAGGGATATTTGGAACACACGTGTCAACGTCTTGTTCCTGGTTCCAAGCACAGAATCTCTTCCATTTTTCTGCATAAGATTTTCTGGTACTGGGGCTCCTGGCCTCCAAGATAACATCTATAACAGCTTTTGAAAGAGGAGTGTTCTGAATGGCTACATTATCCGCCATGCTGCCAGATTTAAGGTCCTGAGTTGGCTGTACAGGATCTGATTGTTTTGTTGAGTCAGCAAGTGAGAAGTTTGAGGCAATATCCATGCTGGACCTTGAGAGAAGCTCTTTAGGACTGGGTACCAGTGCTGGCGTAGCCAGTCTGGTGCAATCAGTATCATTTTTGGCTTCTCTTGTCTGACCTTTAGGAGTACCCTGGGAAGGACAGGCAGTGGAGGAAAGGCATATACTGTGAGATTTTTCCAGCTGAAGGATAGGGCATCCACTTTCCATGCTTGCTTGTGATAAATCCTTGTGCAAAATCTCCACAATTGGCAGTTGTGAGGGGAGGCAAATAGATCTATGTCTGGGCATCCCCATTTCCTAGTTATCATGCTGAAGACTTGTGGATCCAGTTTACATTCGTGGGGATCCATGAGGTTTCTGCTTAGTTCGTCTGCCAGAGTATTTGTTTTTCCTGGCAGGAATTGTGCTTGCAGGTGAACTTGAAAAGCCAATGCTGTGTCCCATAAGGTCATTGCTTGTCTGCAGAGGGGGTAGGAATGTATACCTCCTTGCTTGTTTATGTACCACATGACCGCAGTATTGTCTGTCTTTATCAGTAGTTGTCCTGGATGAAGCAGGTCCTTAAAAGCTGTCAGGGCATTTTGAACAGCTAGCATCTCTTTTTGATTGATGTGAAGATGCATCTGGTTTGCAGGCCATGTGCCCTGAATACATTTTCCTGCCATATGGGCCCCCCAGGCATAATCTGATGCATCCGTTGTCAGTGTCTGTCTGGCTGTGGGTAAACGGAATGGCAGACCCTTGTTGTGGTGACAGGCTTCTACCCACCATCGAAACTCCTGTTGCAGGCAGGGAATGAGCGCAATGATTGTCTCCAGGCTGTGGCAATGCTGAGTCCAAACACTTTTTAGATACCATTGTAGTTTCCTCATATACAGTCTGGCATATGGAATTAGTAGAATGCAGGATGCCATGAAACCCAAGGCCTGCAGGATTTTCCTTGCAGATAAGTGGGTTTTTGTTGCCAAATCCTTGAAGTAAGAAGTCAGTTGTTTTTGCTTGTCTGGCGTGAGATAAGCCATCTGGGCAGTTGTATTTAAGCTTGCACCCAGGATTATTATCTCTTGAGAGGGCACTAGTTTTGATTTATTTTTGTTTACTGTGTACCCTAGGCCAATTAGTAATCTTTTTACAAACGCCAGATGCTTTAGAAGAATGTCTTTGTTCTCTGCTTGAATTAGGCAGTTGTCCAAGTAGGGATATATTTGAATTCCTCTTTGTCTGCAAAACGCAATTACTGGTGCCAGGCATTTTGTGAAGACCCTGGACGCAGTAGATAAGCCAAAGGGCAGTGCAGAGAATTGGTAATGCATTGAGCCAGCTATGAATCTGAGGTATCTTCTGCAAGATTGTCTGATTGGGACATGCAGGTATGCCTCTTTTAGGTCCAAAGTTACGAGCCAAGCCTTCTTGCCCAGCATGGGCAGCAGCTGCTGTAGAGTCAACATTTTGGAACTTCCAGAAATGTATTTAGTATAGACAGGTCCAGTACTGGTCTCCAGGTTTTGCCCTTTCTGGGTACTAGGAAAAGTCTGGAGTAAAATCCATGCCCCTGCTCTTGTTGTGGTACTTGCTGAATGGCCCTCATATCCATGAGGGCTATAATTTGTTTTTGTGCCTCTGCTCATTGATTGTGTGGTAGGTCTGGCATACCTTTTGACCTTGGTAGAGTGTGAAAATGGAACCTGTAGTCTTGGGACACTATGTTCAGGACCCATTTGCCAATTTGATGGAAAAAGTGTGAGTTTTCCCCCTAAGGAGGGCTGCCAAAAGAAAAGGGCTTGGATGTGGTAGAGGAAGTCATTGGGACTGTTGCCTGAAAGGTTGTGTTTTGTCTTCTCCACTTTTGGAGGTAGGAGCACCCCATTGTTTAGGCATGTATGAGCCTTGTGGCTGAGATCTGCCTGTGGGATGCCTGTATCTGCCTCTTTGTGGTCTGTCTGACACTGGAAAGGACCAATTTTTAGAAGGCCAGTTCCTGCTAAACCTGGGTGGCTGTACCTGTAAGAAATCCTTGACTGTCTGCATGGATTTTGCTTTATCCTCCATTTTTTTCAACACCTCTTCTGCTTTAGTACCAAACAAAGTATCATGCTGTAATGGTGCATCTAATAATTTTGCTTTAACATGATCAGGCAGATTCTGTTCCCTTAACCAAGCATGCCTTCTAATAACAGAACCTGTAACAGCGGCCCTGCAAGAGGCCTCCAGTGAATCACAGCCACACTGCAAAGACTGCTTTCCCACTTGTTCAGCTGCATGCAATAAATCCTGCAATTCCTTGTTCTCTGAACATTCAGTAGTTGTCAACAATTTCTGTTTAAGCAGAGACATTACATCTTGCTGATATTTAAGCATATGAAACTGACAATTTAAAGCCCTTACAGCCAAGGTAGCAGAAGTGTAGACTTTTTTCCCCCATCTGTCTAGAGCCCTAGAATCCCTATCAGAGGGGATGGGTTTTTTTGCAGTGGAAGCTTTAACCCCTTTGGAACCCAGAGATACAGTTTCTGGGTCAGCAGCGGGTTTTTTATGAAGGAATTTATGAGAATCCGGGACCCTGTAGTATTTGTCTGGCTTAGCAGGTGCAGGAGGTATAGAGTCAGGGGACAGACCGGACTCTGAAAATACATCATCTACAATGTCTAGAACAGGTGGAGTAGCAAGGGGTCTGTGCTGAGGAAGTAGCAGAAAGTCCCTGAGCCTTTTCTTAGATTCAGAATAATCTTGGCTCTCCCAGTGGAAATGCTCCCTCATGGTATGCAAGGTTTCCCCAAAAGAATAATCCTCAGGAGGAGAGGCTGAAGGAGTGGATTCTTCAGCATCAGAATCCTCATAGGGAAGCATGGAATAATCCTGTTCAGAAGAGGAATCAAAGGAAATAGAAACCTGATCAGAAGAATCATACTCTGTCTCTTGCCTAGGCCACTTATCAGGAGGGGGATGAGAGCCCCTGATCAAAGTAATTAGGTCTTCGGCCATTCTGAGCATCTGTTTTTTAGGCATGGAAGTCTGAGTAGGAGAATGCTGTACTTGTTTCTTTGTCTTTAGAGCTGCTTTAGTCTTTGTCTTTGAAGCTGAAAATGGCTTAACATATAGTTGCGTAGGTCTGAAGACACCCTCAGAAGCCGATGCCTGCTCAGCGGCTCCGGATTCATCTGAGGGAATGATTTCCGAGTGTCCAATACCTTGAGTATCCAGAGGCCCAGTCGGCTCCATGTGGGAGTCGGAAGCGGCCTGTGGCTCTGAGGTAGCGGGCACCAGGGGCGGCGAAAGCGTCTCACTGAGAGCCGGAGAACTGGCGACTGGCCTAGCAGAGGCCTCTTCGTCGGTTTTGGACCTCGGATGCCTATCCTTTTCCTTGTGTTTTTTGTAAACTGCGGTTGTCGGCTGTTCCGATGGCATTATATAGTTAAATCTTCGGCCAAAGTAATGAAATGCAAAATCGAACTGATGCTTAATAGTGCGTTGGTTAAATATAGCACAAAACCGACAGCTAGCAATGTTGTGATCAGGGCCTAGGCAAGGAATACAGTAAGAGTGAAAATCCTTATGAGGTATTTGCTTCCCACAAGAAATACAATTGTTAACATTTTCTGACATTGGTCTGGAGCAAGAAAAAAGTTTCCCCAACGGGGTACTTAGCTTTAATGAAGACTTTGGTTCTGAAATTCGGATTTGAAAATCTCAGGAGTCGGCCGACAGGCACTTGCAAACTGCTTTTGCTTCGGGCACCGCACAGCAAGAAAGACTGAATAAAATGGCGTCGGCTGCATCTTTTATACCTCTGGCACACTAACGTCAGGGAAGAGGCGACAGCAAAAGACGCCGGACCTAGACTTTGGAATTCTGGCCGACTGAGGGTAGCCTGCCAGCAGGATAACCCAAGAGAAATGACTGCAACAGTGAAACACGATGAACATCAACTAGACATTAATGGTATAAAAAACTACAAAGTGGAAGGGGATGACAGACAAAACAAGGGAACTAGCGAGGACATTTAAAATACTGATGCTGTCAGGAACTACCAGAGCATTACAACACTGTATCAATAACAAAAGCTGTTTTACTATTCCCACACCAATTTCATACTACTGTGTGTGTTCTGCAATAACAAAAAACAAGTGTACAAAGATGGCATAAAAATATGTAATCATCAAAGTAAACACATTTATAATTAGCAAACCAATTTTATTCATTGAAGTTTACACATGTAATTAAAACAATCTGCAGCAAGTTTTTAAATGCTTCAGCACGCAGACTGACTGCAACACATCTGAAAAATGGTACAGTGGAGATGATGACAATACAAGACAACAGTACCCAAACATATTGGCCAGGATTTGGAAAGCATAGTGTCACTAGTGCTATGTGGGCAATGTTGCCAATCCTGACACTGTGACTGCAATATAATGTGATGCAGAAACATATTAAGAATGCATGGAGCAACAGCTGATTATGTCTTCAAATTAAACACTATGCAGTTACACATAACCACTCTAGTGTTCCCCCTACTAACCCATGAAACGGAGCTGCACAAGCACCTACAAAAACAAATGCGTGCGCACACAAACACAAACACACACACACTAAGACTCATGCAAACACATTTCCAGACTGCTACAATTCAGCCCTTACATGCAAACATAAAACCCCAGAAACATACACATGCCCATACACACACATGCTGCTTTGCAGTACGTGCCTCACTCAGGGCTAACAACTCTGCTCCTGCCATAAGACTGAATCAGTGCACACCATCAAAAGATGGTGTACACATTCTCATTTTGGTGAAGCGCATATAGCTAATTAGTATTAGACATAGCCATGGACTGCTGCATTTGCATGTGTCCTTCACTGGGAAGAAACAAGTACTGCTATGGACTGGAGCCTTCCTATCACAGGTGCACTACACCGGTCTCTACTTAGGAAATTCATACTGCATTAAATCAACTTCTCTGAAAACAGGTTTTCTCACTGAGGTATGTGCTTTTGAATCCCAACCATAATCCATAACAGAAATAAAGGTCTTAAAAAAGCAGGCAACGGGTAAGACAGGCAAGGCAGCTAAAATACTGTTCAAATACTCTAGGCTGGCAGCAGAGTACAATGGGTTAAAACAAGACTATGAATGAACTATGCCATGAAGACCTGGATTGATTTTTAGAATTGTACTGTAAGTAAAACATTTAACTAATCCAAAAGCTTCAGCGTCACCCTGAAATCATGAATTAGAAAGCATCAAATTCAATCCACCTAATACAGACTCTTTTCTTCGTTTATCCTTGTACTGTTGTTTTCAAGCTGCTCAACTGTGAGATTATTAACCAGGGCTGTGCCTCAGAATTGGTTCACTGTGATCAGTGCATTACTCTGGTAAACAAACAAAACAAAATGACTACACAAATAAAACAAAAATAAAGTAATTAGTAGTAACCCAATTATGGTCATGTCCATATAACTGTAATGCTAGCCATCCAGTAAAACAGGTAAGATGCTTACAAAGATGTTCTTGACCCACACAAGCCTATCATTATAAAGGACAGATTTTTCACTCCACCCCTCTTTTTATTCTTCACTTCTGGACATCATAAGGTTATACAACTTTCTCTGACCAGTTCAGACGATCAGATTCCCTGTCACAAGTACAATGACACTTAAACTCAGTCATTTCAAATCCTGCATAAACAATATCTGCTGTTTACTAATTACTGAGAGCTTTCATCCCTTAAGCACAATCCCCTCCAAGTATAGTATGCCTTAAAACACTGCATTCATGCTTTAAGTGTTTGCCTTCATCTTTATATGTTTCTATATTCAATCAAACTACCAAATCTATCTGCAGTCTACACCTGCTTCAAATCTTGTTGCTTTTTAGTTTACACTCTATTAGCTTTCTTATCCTCTCTGCCATTTAACAAAGAACCTTCAGAAATAAATTCCTAATCTACTGTAAATCTGAAACGTTTAATCAACTCCTATTACCTAAAAGACCAATAGGAATTAGAAAGTACAATTGTGTACCTACCATAAATGTAGATGTTCAAGTGTATTCACTGTTGCAGTCATTACTCTTGGGTTATCCTGCTGGCAGGCTACCCACAGTCGGCCTGAATTCCAAAGTCTTGGTCCGGCGTCGGTTGCTGTCGCCTCTTCCCTGACGTCAGTGCGCCAGGGGTATAAAAGATGCAGCCGACGCCATTTTCTTCAGTTTTTCTTGCCCCAGATGTCAGGTGCCCACAAAAGGGTAGGCTAAATAAATTATGCCAATAAACATGCATGCACTAAAGTAAACATTTCCTTCATCTACAAGCAAATACACCACATAGGTTGCATAGAATAGAGAAGTACAGATAAGACCCAGCAAAAGAAAGAGGGATGGTGGGAGGGTAACCTGGACTGCAACAGTGAATACACTCGAACATCTACATTTATGGTAGGTACACAACTGTACTATGTTCATCGTGTTTCACTGTTGCAGTCATTACTCTTGGGTTGAATCCCAAAGCTGAGGATGGGTGGCTGGGTTAAGTAGGATTAGGAGAGGCTATGAGGCCCTGCAGAACTGCAGTGGCAAAGCCTGCTCTGGATTAAGAGTAGAGAGGTAAGTGGTAGTGCTTTGCAAAAGTGTGCACTTAACTCCAAGTTGCAGCCTCTAAGATGTCTTTGGTTGGTACTCCTCTGAGGAAGGCTGCTGAAGTGGCTGCTGCTCTGGTTGAATGTGTCCTAATGCCTTTCGGCACTGATTTGCCATGCTGTGAGTAGCAGAAACGAATGCAATGGCCTATCTATTTTGAAATAGTCTGTTTTGAGATAGCCTTTCCTTGTGATCCTGCAGCATATGCCACTAAAATTTGCTCAGTCTTTCTGAAAGCTTTAGTTCTGTCCAAGTAGAAGCATAGCTGTCTGTGTATGTCCAAAGAATGCAGAAGTCTCTCACCCTTGTTCTGTGGGTTTGGATGAAAGGTAGGCAAGTGAATGGCTTGGTTAAGGGCCACACTGGACACCACCTTAGGCATAAATGTAGGGTTTGTCCTTAGAGAAACCCTGTCTGGATGGAAAATGATAAAAGGTTCCACAGCCATGAGTGTCTGTAACTCCGAGACTCATCTTTCAGAGGTTATTGCTAGGAGCAGAGCTGTTTTCCAGGATAAGAATTTTATATCAGCTGTTGAAGCTGGCTCAGAAGGAGGCAGTGTGAGTTTTTCCAAGACATAATTGAGGTCCCATGCAGGTATTGGTGCTCTCCTTGGAGGTCTTATGTTTTTGGCCCCTCTGAGGTACTGCCTTATTAAAGGATGAGAAAAGATAGGTGGTTCCATATTGTAATGGGCTGAAATGGCAGAGGCATGAATCTTAATTGATGAAAAGGATAGGCCTTTGTCCAGCATCTCAGTTAAGTACTGCAAAATCTGAGGAATATTTGGTAAAAACGTGTCAATTCCTTGTGCCTGGTTCCAAGCACAGAATCTCTTCCATTTTTCTGCATAAGATTTTCTGGTACTGGGCCTCCTGGCCTTCAAAATAACATCCATCACAGCTTTGGAGACAGGAGTGTTCTGAATGGCTACATTATCCACCATGCTGCCAGATTTAAGGTCCTGAGTTGGCTGTGCAGGATCTGACTGTTTTATTGGGTCAGTAAGTGAGAAATTTGAAGCAATGTCCAGGCTGGACCTTGAGACAAGTTCTTTAGGAATGGGTACCAGTGCTGGCGTGGCCAGTCTGGGGCAATCAATATAATTTTTGGCTTATCTTCTCTAACGTTTAGGAGTACCTTGGGGAGGAGAGTCAGTGGAGAAAAGGCATATACTGTTAGGTTTTTCCAGCTGAAGGATAAGGCATCCACTTTCCATGCTTGCTTGTGATGGGTCCTTGTGCAGAATCTCTGTAGTTGGCAGTTGTGAGGGGAGGAAAATAGTTCTATGTCTGGGAATCCCCATTTCCTTGTTATCATGCTGAAGACTTACGGATCCAGTTTCCACACGTGGGGATCCATGAGGTTTCTGCTTAGTTCGTCTGCCAGAGCATTTATTTTTCCTGGCAGGAATTGTGCTTGCAGGTGAACTTCATAAGTTAATGCTGTGTCCCACAAAGTCATGGCTTGTCTGCAGAGAGGGCAGGAATGTGTGCCTTCCTGCTTATGTACCACATGACTGTAGTACTGTCCGTCTTTATCAGTAGTTGTCCTGGATGAAGTAGATCCTTGAAAGCTGTCAGGGCATTCTGAACAGCTAGCATCTCTTTTTGATTGACATGAAGATGCCTCTGGCTTGCGGGCCATGTGCCCTGAATACATTTTCCTGCCATGTGGACCCCCCAGGCATAATCTGATGCATCCGTTGTTAGTGTCTCCTGGCTGTGGGTAAAGTGAATGGCTGTTCCTTGTTGTGGTGACGGGCCTGTGCCCACCACTGAAACTCCTGTTGCAGGCAGGGAATGAGGGTAATTAATGTTTCCAAACTGTGGCAATGTCGAGTGCAAACACTTTTTAGATACCATTGTAGTTTCCTCATATGCAGTCTGGCATATGGATTTAGCAGAATGCAGGATGCCATGAAGCCCAAAGCCTGCAGAATTTTTCTTGCAGATAACTGGGTCTTTGTTGCCAACATTTTGAAGTAAGAAGTCAGTTGCCTTTGTTTTCTGGCATGAGATAAGCCATCTGGGCAGTAGTATTTAGGCTTGCACTCAGGAATATTATCTCTTGAGAGGGTACTAGTTTTGATTTCTTTTCGTTTACTGTGTACCCTAGGCCAATTAGTAATCTTTTTACAAACGCCAGATGCTTTAGTAGAATGTCCTTGTTCTCTGCTTGAATAAGGCAGTCGTCCAAGTAAGGATATATTTGAATTCCTCTTCGTCTGCAAAATGCAATTACAGGTGCCAGGCATTTTGTGAAGACCCTGGGCGCAGTAGATAAGCCAAAGGCCAGTGCAGAGAATTGGTAGTGCATTGAGCCAGCTATGAATCTGTGGTATCTTCTGCAAGATTGTCTGATTGGGACATGCAGGTATACCTCTTTTAGGTCCTAAGTTACAAGCCAAGCCTTCTTGCCCAGCATGGGCAGTAGCTGCTGCAGAGTCAACATTTTGAATTTTGGAACGTCCAGAAATGTGTTTAGAATAGACAGGTCCAGTATTGGTCTCCAGGCTTTGTCCTTTCTGGGTACCAAGAAAAGTCTTGAGTAAAATCATTGTCCCTGTTCTTGCTGTGGTACTCACTGAATGGCCCTCATGTCCATGAGGGATGAAACTTGCTTTTGTGCCTCTGCCCATTGATTGTGTGGCAGGTCTGGCATACCTTTTGCCCTTGGCAGGGTGTAAAAGTGGAACCTGTAGCCCTGAGACACTATGCTCAAGACTCATTTGTCCTGGGTGATCATGTGCCAATTTTGTGAAAAAAGTGCTAGTTTTCCCCCTAAGGGGGCTGCCAAAAGATAAGTGCTTGGTTCTGGCAGAGGAAAGTCATTGGGACTGTTTCCTGTATGACTGTGACTTGTCTTCTCTGCTTTTGGAGGTAGAAGCACCCCATTGTTAAGGCCTGTATGAGCCTTGGGGCTGGAATCTGCCTCTGCGGTGTCTAGGGTTGCCACCTTTTCAAATGGGCAAAGTGTCTGTATCTGTCTCTTTGTGGCCTGTCTGACACTGGAAAGGACCAATTCTTTGTAGGCCAGTTCCTGCTAAATCTGGGTGGCTGCACCTGTAAGAAATCCTTAACTGTCTGCATAGATTTCGCTTTGTCCACCATTTTCTTCAACACCTCTTCTGCTTTAACACCAAACAAAGTATCATGCTGTAATGGAGCATCTAATAATTTTGCTTTAACATGATCAGGCAGATTCTGTTCCTTTAACCAAGCATGTCGCCTAATGACAGAACCCGTAACAGCGGCCCTGCAAGAGGCCTCCAGAGAATGAAAACCACATTGCAAAGTATGCTTCCCCACTTGTTCAGTTGCATGCAATAAATCCTGCATTTCCTTGTTTTCTGCACATTCAGAATTTGTTAACATTTTCTGTTTAAGCAGTGACAGTAAGTATTGCTGATATTTAAGCATATGAAATTGACAATTTAAAGCCCTCACAGCCAAGGTAGCAGAAGTTTAAACCTTTTTCCCCCATCTGTCCAGTGCCCTTGAATCCCTATCAGAGGGGATAAGGTTTTTTGCAGTGGAAGCCTTGACCCCTTTGGGACCCTGAGAAATACTTTCTGGGTCAGCAGCAGGGTTTTTATAAAGAAATGTATGTGAATCTGGAACCCTGTAGTATCTGTCTGGCTTAACAGGTGCAGAGGGTAAAGAGTCGGGGGACAGGCCGGACTCTGAAAATACATAATCTACAATGGCTAAAACAGGAGGGATAGCAGGAGGCCTGTGCTGAGGTAGTAAAAGAAAATCTCTAAGCCTTTTCTTAGATTCTGAGTAGTCTTGGCTCTCCCAGTGGAAGTGCTCCCTCATGGTATGCAGGGTTTCCCCAAAAGAATAATCCACAGGAGGGGAGGCTGAAGGGATAGATTCTTCAGCATCGGAATCCTCATAGGGAGGAAGAGAGTATTCTTGGTCAGAAGAGGAGTCAGAGGAAATGGAAACCTGATCTGAAGATTCATATTCTGTCTCTTGCCTAGGCCTCTTCTCAGGAGGGGGATGGGAACCCCCTGATCAAAGTAATTAGGTCTTCGGCCATTTTGAGCATCTGTTTTTTTAGGCATGGAGGCCTGTCCATGGGCTTGCTGCACTTCTTTCTTTGTCTTTAGTGGTGCTTTAGACTTTGCCTTTGAAGCTGTAGTTGGTTTTATATATAACTGTGTAGGCCTGAAAACACCCTCAGAAGCCGATGCCTGCTCAGCGGCTCCGGACCCATCTGAGGGAATATTTTCCGAGTGTCCAATACCTTGAGTTTCCAGAGGCCTAGTCTGCTCCACGTGGGAGTCGGAAGCGGCCAGCGGCTCTGAGGTAGTGGGCGTCAGGGGCTGTGAAAGCGCCTCACTGAGAACCGGCGACTGGCTTAGAAGAAGCCACGTCGTCAGTTTTGGACCTCAGATGCCTGTCCTTTTCCTTTTCCTTGCGTTTCTTGTGAATTGCGGTAGTCGGATGGCTATCCAACGACATTGTGTAATTAAATCTTTGGCCAAAGTAATGAAGTGCAAAATCGTTCTGATGCTTAATAGTGCATTGGTTAAATCTAGCACAAAATCTGCAATTAGCTACATCGTGATCAGGGCCTAGGCAAGGAATACAATAGGAATGGAAGTCTTTATGAGGCATTTGCTTCCCACAAGAAATACAATTATTAACTTTTTCTGACATTGGTCTGGAGCAAGAAAAAAGTTTCCCCAATGGGGTACTTAGCTTTAAATGAAGACTTCGGATCTGAAATTCGAACACGAAAATCTGAGGAGTCGGCCGACCGGCACTTGTGAACTGCTTCTGCTTCGGGCACCGCACGGCACGAAAAACTAAAGAAAATGGCATCGGCTGCATTTTTTATACCCCTGACGCACTGATGTCAGGGAAGAGGCGACAGCAACCGACGCCGGACCAAGACTTTGGAATTCAGGCCGACTGTGGGTAGCCTGCCAGTAGGATAACCCAAGAGTAATGACTGCAACAGTGAAACACTATGAACATCTGTACAAGTATAAAACCAACCAGCTTTTCAATGACGGAATCTCATCTGGAATACAGTAAATGCTCTGACAGGCACAGCTCTAATGACATAATAAAAATGGATCAGTTTGAAAAAGGGCAAGAACACAACTCTTCTGGCAATAAATCACACAAGGAGAGAAAATAAATAATAGTGCATCCCTGGAAGACAGAAAACATAAAAGACATTTAAGAAATATTCAAACTTTCCTGAAAAGCAGCAACTCCCTTCTACAATGTTCTGTCCTGACATATAGAATCATAGTGCATCCCTGGAAGACAGAAGAAGCAAGATATTTAAGAAACATTCAAATATTTCCGAAAAGCAGCAACTCCCTTCCCCTACAATGTTCTGTCCTCACTGCCTGACACCATATTCTATGCCACCAAGCCTTTTCCACCTTTTTCTAACAAGGTGGGACATAATCACTGTAAAACCATTTGCAAGGCAACCATTCTCTGTAAGTGACCAGGAGAAAGCAACAGATGTTCCACTTATTTATATAGTGATATTGCCACTCAATAGCCCAGCACCTGTTGTACGTAAAGGCATCATACCAGGCTCTAGTTTCCACCAGAAACACACTGATGCTTTCTAGGCCCCAAATCAAGTACACACAGCCTTGACCCATAAGAAACGAGCAACCTTAACTAATTAGTACACTTCCTCCCAGACCAGTTTCTCCTGCACCAAGACTACTAACTAAACCTAGTCTGTCTCGGTTTGTATAGGGCTTTACACTTCTATAAAAGAAGATGGAAAGGGAAGTTGCACATTTCAGAAACAGAAAGGTTAATGGCCTAAATAAGCATAATGCAGCAGATGTAGATGACACTCTAATGAATGATATCAGGCGGTAATGGAAAAAGCACTTTAGCAGAGTGCAGGTCAAATACTACAGAAGGCTAACATTATAAATGAGTAAGGAAAGTTATCCATAATGTAGGATCTGGGTAGCACAGCTCAATGGTTAAGGTATCTACCTCAAAGCCATAAGATCCACTGTTCAGTCCTAACTTTCAGTCACTCAGCTATCACACACATTTATGACTTTCTCAGTTCATTCTTTATCTAGCATAATGAAGTCTACCATGAAGTCTGACCAACTAGCCCTACTTCTGATAAGACTGCAATTTCTGCTAACCCTAGCTTTCTAGGATTCAATTTTACTATTTTGCCTGGTGGTATATTCTCTCCTAACATAAAATGAGTGGCTGAATTTATTTTCGGTCTCATTGGCTACCTAATACCCCAGATACACAATCTTTCACTAGTTAGCCCTACTACCCCATTAACAGAGGTGGGCCCCCAGCCAAACAAAAGCCTTTGGTGGCAGAGCTTTTCCCTTAATTACCATAAACCACTTCCACTAAACTCGCTAGTGACAGTCCCCTCTAAACAGACTCACCCCATACCACAGTACTGTATTTATATAAACCCAATTAATACTTTTTTTATTTAATATGCTATGTAATGAAGTCATAAACGAGGACAAAAGTACAAGCATAGAACAAGCTGAAAGAACAAACAGATTAACTTTGTCTCCATAATAATTCCATCATCCTGTTTTACAGTTTATAGTATGTAAGTATGTATATATTACAAAACAGTATAAGAAACTTCTCTGTGTGGAAGATTTTCAGTCCATATATCTCTAGTTAATCACTGTATATTAATCAAATCAGACAATAGTAGTAGAAGTAGCGAACTTAAACTCGTCTTACGTAAAAAAAAAAAAAAAAAAAAAAAAAGAAATATATAACTGTACAAAATTACTAAGTATTCGAAAGTAATCCAAGCAAGGCAGGCAGTCTGTTTCCAGTTGAAAATCCTTTAAGTACACAGACAAGCGATCCAAGAAAAACAAAAATAGAGTAATACGAATTTAAGTTTGCTACTTCTACTACTATATTCTGTGATCTGATTAATATACAGTGATTAACTAGAGATATATAGACTGAAAATCTTCCACACAGAGAAGTTTCTTACACTGTTTTGTTTTTGGACCCACTATACTTGTTTAGTGGGTTGTTTTGAGACTTCGGGGATACCACAGAGATTACTTGTTTTTTTATGCATATATTATACATACACATAGTCATATGTGTACACAAATTCATATACAACTCTTAGATTGTTTTTAACAGTATTCTGCAAAGGCTGTGTTTTGTAAACATATCTCAGGGTTAGTGAACTTTACTGCAGGAATCCTTTTCTGTTCTGATTCTGTCTCCATTTTATTTAGGTGGGAACTACTGATCAATAGCTTTCTGTATCTTTATCTGATTGGCCTGAGAGTTTACCTTTAGAAAAGTCTTTCATCTTCCTGGTATAAAAGAATTACATTTTGTAAGATTTTGCTCTTTTGTGCCTGGCTGTTCACCTATGGCTGGCTACAAGAATTGGAGTGCTTCAACAACCATCTGGAAATGCAAAACTGATATATTTTTTTGCACTCGCTCTGTTTCAGTGATATTTAACATTCCTGTGCTGCATTTATTTATTGGCCTGCACTTGTTAAAGAATTCCATCTGCTTGTTACTGTACCGTTGTTGTATTTTTAAAACTTGGTGACTTTTGAGTTGCCCGCCTCTGCTATAAATTTGATATTGGACAATCCTCCCAGTCCCATTGCATCAGTTCATTCTACTGAGTACAGTGAAATCATTTGGGAAGGCCCACTGCCTATTTTTCTTACCCTTCATTCAGCTACTTTTACTACATTTGTGTCTCTTCTTACTTTATTAATTTATTTTGCTTTAGCTGCTTGTTCTTTCTTAAAGTGTTTAATTGCATTTATTCTGCTGTATTTATTACTGCCTGTTAGAGTAACAATTACAATTTAATCAGGCTACTAAGTCTCTCAGTTTTGGTTTAAGGACTTGGGCTTCAGGCCAGTTATTTTATATTAAGAAGGTATGTGGTCTATACTCTTGTGGGAGGAGAGGGAAGCCTCTGTCCTCCTGAGCTGAGAATTGCAGGGTGAAGGCTTATTGTGGCTGTTCTAAGTGCCTTTGTTCCAATTTAAGCACTTGGATTCCAAACCAGTTATTTTATATTAGGAAGATTTGTCGTCTAAACATTTGTGTTAGGAGAGGACAGCTTACACCCTTCTAAGCTGGAAACTGCTATTTGAAGGCCTATTGTGCCTGTTTTCTGAAGTGTCTTAGTTCTGGCTTAAGCACTTGGGCTCTAAAATCAGTTGTTTTACATTGGGAAGGTTTGTGGTCTAGATGCATGTGCCAGGAGAGTGTGGCCTACACCCTTTCTAAGCTGGGAAATGCTGCTTTATTTAAATTATTTTTGCTGCTGTGACTGTAATTTTATGCACTTTGAATTGCTAGTACTACTGCATTTTATAGCATAGGCTAGATTCAGACATGCTGAATCTAGACTACTGGATATAATTTGAGCACTAAACCAGCTCTTCATTGAGATACTGAGAGATCTGAGGTATCCATTGCTTCCAACTAACTATAAGTGGCTGTTTTTATTCTTAAATTGCATGTTTAATTTCCATTTGCATTCTACTAGCTGTTTGAATTGTCTGAAGTGTTTTCTGCCACATTTTACTTTATACTGTACTAGTTCAGCTGTAGTACAGCCCAGTGCCAGGTCTGCTGTTTCTGGGTCTGTTTTGTAACTTATGAGCATCAAATCCAAGCTATCTTTGTTGGTGAAGGCCTTTCTGCACCCTTGTGGGAGGAGAGTGCTGTCTGGGCCCCATCTAATAGAGGGTGGTTGGACTACAGATCAGAGAGAGCATCCTTATTGGCTAGTTTGATTTCTAAGAGTTATTTCTTGTTCTATTTAAGCCCCACGTTTGCGTGTAGTGCACAATTGTTCACTGCCGCATAGAGATGGTTACAGAAGTAAAATGTTTTGCTTGTTAAAATTCCCCTTAGCATTTTGCTTGCGGTCCTCCAGAGGTTTTTCACGGCCCAGCTCTACTGTCAGGTGGAACACTAAGCCTTGCCTCAGAGGTACCAACACACCTCTCACCCACTAGCCATTTCAAAGTGCAGCCTCTTTTCCTGACCATATAAATGTACCTAAAACTACAGACAGAATATTTCCCACAGTTTCTCCAGCCAACTTGGTCAACATGGGTATCCTGAGGCAGTGTAGCAACTCCCTC
>NC_056737.1:1588651776-1588696776 GCF_019279795.1 Protopterus annectens
AAACAAACATATTCTGAAAATACTATCTCATGTAACTTTTTAACTTTAGGATTGCTGCTATGTTGCAGTTCTCATTTAAACCTGGGTCACTGAATGCATCGAGCCTTATTTGCCATTCCAATTCTCTAAATTCTAGCATCAGTGTAAGTGGACCACCTCTGATGCTAGGTGGTATGTGGTCAATGGCCATAAAATGAAATTTATGGCCAGGATTTCTGGAAATGTGTTTTGATAAGGCACTGTCCATTTTCTCGGTTCTAATTGCGTAGTTGTGTTGGTAGATCCGATCCCGGAATTTCCGGTCGGTTTTGCCTATATAGAATCCGGGACAGTAGTCACAAAAAGCTGCATACACCACTGATCTGGTCTCACAATTGATTTTGTGGTGAATTGTGTATCTTTTATTTCTGATGGTAAATGTTTCACCTGATTTTACTAGCCCACACCAGTTGCATGAGCCACAGCTAGCAGAGCCCTTGTACCTAGTAAAGGAGTTCATAGAGTGGTTCCTTTGTAGGATTTCCTTTATATTGGTACCTCTTCTATAGACTACTCTTGGGCAAGCCCCTAGCTTGTTCGATAAGAAAGAGTCACTATTGATGAGGTACCAGTTCTTACAAATGGAAGACCATATTAATTTAGATTCCACGTTGAAGGTAGAAATGAAGCTAGTTGGAAATTTCTTGTCCCCCTTCTTCACTATTCTTTTATCTAATCTGTTGTAGATTTCGATTTCGTTCCCACCTTCTACAATATCAGATGACATAACGGGTACATCCATTTGCATATTTTCATCCAAAAGTGGCTTGTAGAAGCCAGTGGATCTTTTAGTGTCAACTTCTTCAATGATCATGTCAACAAGGGTTACTGGGTACCCTCTGTTGGTAAATAGATCTCTCAAGAAATTACATTCCTTTTGAAAAGCTGTGTAAGTACTGCACATTCTCACTGCTCTGACCACTTGTCCTTTGATGATGGAACGTTTTTGTTTATAAGGGTGGAAACTAAAAAAGTGCAGTAATGAATTGCAATAAGTTGGTTTTCTGAAAATCGTGGAGCATAACTTTCCTCTTGTTGAATCTTTGACCAGTTTGACATCCAAGTAATCGATCTCATTCATGGAAAAATGGTGAGTAAATTTAAGGAAAGAGGTTGTTTGATTGATATACTTGACTAGCGTTTCTGCTTCTACGGCATCACCCCGGAATAGTATAAAAATGTCATCAAGAAACCTTGTATAAAAAGTCAAGTGATGTTTAAATTCAGGATGATCCAATATGAACCTCTTTTCCCAAAAAGCCATGAAGAGATTTGCCACACTTGTACCACAGGGGGACCCCATAGCAATTCCTTGTTTTTGAAGATAATGTGTTTTGTCAAAAATGAAGAAGTTGGAACTTAGGATTATATCTAATAGTTCCGTAACTAAATCAACATCATTCTGTGGAGCTCCAAGATCTTTCAGCAGAAGTCCTATCCACTCAGTGGCTTCCTGATGTGGAATAGAAGTGTAGAGATCCACTACATCGATGGTTAGGAAGTTGTTTCTTGAGTCATATTCAATGTTATTAATGCTAGATAAGAGAGACCAGGAGTTCTTGCATACAACTGGAATCAATGTAATATATTTAGCAAGGATATTGTCAATCAGTCTAGCAGAAGGATGGGTCATTATTTTTATGTTGATGTAAACGCTAGATTTTATTTTGCTGATTGTGAATTTAAAGTGAAATAGCACACTAGAGGAAGTGATGTCATTGCCACACCTCTGATTTCCTCTTAAATATTTGGTGCTAATATTCACTTTGCTTGTTTGTTCTGAAGAAGCTGCAACTCTTTTTTAGCAGCGAAAATGCTACTGGATTTTAATAAAGCTGCGTTCAACTTACCATTGGACTTGGAGTTTTGGTGCTATATATATATATATATATATATATATAGACACACACACACACACACACACACACACACACACATATTTCTACACGTGTATGTCTGTGTGGCTGTATAAACCTGACTGCAGCAGAAAGTACAGTTGTGTACACTTATCATAAATGTAGACGTTCGAGTGTCTTCACTGTTGCAGTCATGACTGTAGGGTTCTCCCCTGCCGGCAGGCAGTCCTCGGTCGGCCAGAATCCCAAAGTCTGGGTCCGGCGTCGGCTGCTCAGCCATGCTCCCTGACGTCAGAGCGCCAGGTGTACAAAGCTGACAGCCGATGCCATGTTCTCCAGTTTTTCTTGCCCCAGATGTCAGGTGTTCCAAAATGAGTAAGATCCCATACCCTTTGCAAATACACCTCAGAAGAAGGGTGAAGAAGTTACTACACAAAAGAAACAATAAGAGGGGACAGGAGGGAGGGTAACCCAGACTGCAACAGTGAAGACACTCAAACATCTACATTTATGGTAAGTGTACACAACTGTACTATGTTCATCATGTTTCACTGTTGCAGTCATGACTGTTGGGTTGAATCCCAAAGCAGAATAAAAGGGAGGTGGTCATAAAGTAGAGGGGGCGGCTAAAAGGCCCTGCAAGACTGCAGAAGCAAAGCCTGCCCTAGACTTAGAGTAGAGAGGTAGATTGTAGTGCTTAGAAAAAGTATGCACTGAACTCCAAGTTGCAGCTTCCAAAATGTCTTTGGTAGGAACTCCCCTGAGGAAGGCAGCTGAAGAGGCAGCAGCTCTGGTAGAATGAGTCCTTATACTCCCTGGGATTTGCTTTCCATGGTGTGAATAGCAAAATCTGATTCCATGAGCAATCCATTTAGAAATGGTCTGTTTTGAAATGGCTTTACCTTGGGAACTTGAAGCATAAGAAACAAACAATTGTTCTGATTTCCTGATGTCCTTGGTTCTGTCCAGGTAAAAGCGTAGTTGTCTGTGTACATCCAAGGAATGCAAGACCCTTTCCCCCTTATTTTGAGGACTGGGGAAAAAAGTTGGCAAGTGAATAGTTTGATTTAAAGCCACTTTGGAAACCACCTTAGGCATGAAAGTAGGATTAGTCCTTAAAGACACCCTGTCTTGATGAAAAATAATATAAGGTTCCACAGCCATGAGAGCTTGCAACTCCGAAACTCTCCTGGCAGAGGTCAGAGCTAACAGGATGGCTGTCTTCCAAGATAAAAACTTGATGTCAGATGTGGCAGCAGGCTCAAAAGGAGGTAAGGTGAGTTTTTCCAAAACATAGTTGAGATCCCAAGCAGGAATGGGTGGAGATCTAGGAGGCCTTAAGTTCTTAGCTCCTCTGAGAAACTCTCTCATGAGCTGGTGGGAAAAGATTGGAGGATCTGTATTATAATGGGCAGAAATAGCAGAGGCATGTATCTTTATGGAAGAGAAAGAGAGACCCTTATGTAAGAGGTCTGTCAGGTAAAGTAAAATCAGAGGAATGTTAGGAATAAGAGGATCCGAATCCTGAGCCTGCATCCAGGAGCAAAATCTTTTCCATTTTCCTGCATAAGATTTTCTAGTGCTAGGACGTCTGGCTTCTAAAATGACATCCATAACCTGCTTGGGTAGGAGAGAATGAATCATAGACCCTGGATTAACCAGGCCGCCAGGCTGAGAGTTTTGACATGGGAGTGCAGAACCTGACCCTGGTGTTGGGACAGAAGGTTCGGAGTCTGTGGTAAAACCCAAGGGGGCTCCAGAGAAAGGTTTTCAGTGTTGGGTACCAAAACTGTCGAGGCCAATTTGGGGCCAGCAAAATTATCATCTTGGGCTTGTCCTGTTTGATCTTTAATAACACCCGTGGAAGAAGAGGTAGAGGCAGGAAGGCATACCCCGAGAGGTTTCTCCAACTGAATGATAGTGCATCCACTTTCCAAGCTAGTTCGTGGAATGTCCTGGTGCAAAAATCTGTAGTTGATGATTGAGGTGGGATGCAAAGAGGTCTATGTGAGGACATCCCCAGACTGCTGTAATCATCTTGAATATTTCGGTGTCCAGCATCCATTCTTGTGGATTTGACAGGTTTCTGCTCAGACTGTCTGCCAGGAAGTATGTTTAGAAAAAATTGTCAGGAGTCAGCTGACCGGCACTTGCGAAATGCTATCACTGCACGGCAAGAAAGACTGGGGAATATGGCGTCGGCTGTCAGCTTTGTACTCCTGGCGCTCTGACATCAGGAAGCATGGCTGAGCAGCCTACGCCAGACCCAGACTTTGGGATTCTGGCCGACCGAGGACTGCCTGCCGGCAGGGGAGAACCCTACAGTCATGACTGCAACAGTGAAACACGATGAACATCAAGAGTCTAAGAAACACCAGGTCACTGGTACCCAAGATGGTGCCTGGGCTGACTGAGGAGCATACTAACTAGAGCTCACCCAGTGTGAAAACTGAGAATATGTTAAAGTAGCTGTTAAAATTTAAAAAAAAATGGGATAAATTTGGTTACTGTTAGCAAATACACTGTTTAAATGTCACCAAAGAAGAATCTCAGCTAGAAAATGTGAGAGAAAAAGTTATGAATGAGAAAAGTCTCAAGGCTGATCATTAAGAAACAGATCTACATGCAGCATCAGTGCCATAATTGCTTTCCAGTAAACTAGACACACAAAAAAAAAAAAAAACTAGGCCAGGACATTTCCAACATGGCTGCACACGGAGTAAAAGCTTCATTTCAGCTTAAAAACAAATTCAGAAAAAGAAAAAAAAACGGTGAACTTGTCTTTTTGAGTAAATTTCAGTAACTGGCTAGTAAGTGCACTGCTTAGATGTCAGCAAAATAGAAATTCAGAGAACCAGAAAGAAAGTCAATCACAAAAGGTGAGGAGAAAACAATGACTGGAAAGAATTCTACAGCTGTTCAACAAAAAGCAGGGCAAGCTCAAACTTTGGTACAAAACATGAATTCTAGTAACCTAGAGGAAAAACAAGTCAAATGTACTCAGCGTTGATTAAAATGAATGAAACAGTGAAGGAGTCTATGAACTCAAATAAATGGATATGCAAATGAAGTGAAAAAACTGCAAAAATCAGAGGTCGAAATGAAGAAAAGGCTGTCTGAGTATGAAACTGCTCAAGAAGAGATATTTAAAAAATAATAGAATTAAAGGACAGAACCATATGTAGGGAAAACCTGAGATTTTCTGCTGCACCAGAGAAGGTGGAAAAAAGACTGCATTAATTTTATAAAGGCACAAATAAACAACTGGACTGGTATTCCACAGCAGGAGTTGTTAATTAAAAGGGCGCATTGTATGTATGCTCTAAACCTGGCCATGAGGAAGGAACCAAGACCTTTAATATTAAAGATGCAATCCTACCAGCAAAATCGACAAACACTGTGGCAGAAGGACAAAAGTTGGAGACAGTAGAGTGCTTGCGGAAAATGATTACTCACTATACACCAGGCAGAAGAGGAGTACATTTATTCCAGAAATCCGGAAATGTCAAGAAGCAGGTGTGAGATTCAAGCTGATGTAACCAGCTATCTTCAGAATATTTTTTTCCTGGAGGGTCAAAGTAATTTTTGATACAGAACATGCCGAGGAAGAAATCAAACACCTGTCCAAAAGTGAGCTATCAAACAGAAGGCAATTCTGTTTCTTATTCTTCTGATGATAAAATTCATAGAGAAACTATGCTATAGAAACCTTTTCCAGTGTTCAACAGAAAATGCATGAGAAAAAAAAACACAGGTATTTACTAGAAGAACCAGGGATAAGTTAGAAATGAGCCAGAAACTGGATTTGGGAGATGGACACCAACAGAAAGAAAAATAGCAACTCAGAAATTAAAGAGGAAATGTACAATTACAAAGAATAACTTGCATTTGTGCAATATAATGGAAGAAGAAAACCTGGCTATATTGCACCTTTTTTTTGACTTTGTTAAACTTGCAAGGAACTCCAAATCATATACCCTTTTCTTCATGTGATTAATGTTTAGAAGAATATTAAAGGGAGGGGAAGCGGAGGGAGGTTGGCATAATGGTTAAGGGGTTTACATTGCAGACACAAGGTGCAGGAATTGATTCTCACATGGGCTAATTGGCTAGCCTTAAAAATGTCCCACAGGGGCAGTTAGCCGAATACTAATATATCAACCAAAGAAAAAGTTAAAGTGATATCACAGCAACAGCATGTCTGTAAAGACGAATGTTTCTAAATTTCACACTGACTTAATTTCTTCAGAATCGGATGCATTTTCCCCTTCCTCTATGGCTCAGGGTGTTAATTCAATATGTGTGGAGCAGCAAAAGGTAATGCTGAGTTCGCATCAAAGTAGTAAAGTACAGAATAAACTACAGAAAGTGGTAACTTTAAATAGAACAGATTTTGTTCTTGATAGTATTTTTTATAATACATGCCATATACTGGATATAATAAAGTAAAGCGGTTTAAGTTATTTTTGTTTGTAATACAGATACTAAAGTAAACAGAGGCCCCATTTTCCTTTCTTTCTTTCTTGTTCTGTTTTAAGAAATGTAGGCACTGTGATGTAAAAACAGAAGAAAGCTTGCACAAAACTTGATGATACAAGTAAAATTATATGCCTTTTCTTACTTTTACTTTGGGAATAACTGGATTAAGGTCCTTGGCGTAATGTAACAAGTTTTAAAGGGAAGCAAGTACATGAAAGAACATGAATATAAGGAAACTTTTTCTCTAGCAAATAAATGCTCACAGCTTGTAGTTAAAAGCATCTGTGTATCTGCTTCTCATGTTTCTATGGAGACAAGCTAATAAGGGCAATAAAACAGTCAAGGCATTCTTTCAGTGGCTAGTAGTTATTGTTTTCTAAAAGCATTCAAGCTGTTTTCTACATATGGAAAAGGAATAAAGACAAGACAAAAACAGACAGCACCAGGGGCGGCTCGTGGTATCGGACTGCCGGACTGCAGCCCTCCCACCTAGAAAAAAAAAAAAAGAAAAATCTGTAAAACTAAAAAACAAACAGAAAAAAAACAAAAACACGAGTCTAGACTGCAGTCCGGATAGAGAAACACAGGTACCCAGCAATCATTGCTGCAAATGCACCCAGGAATCAGTGCGGGGGACGACCGCACAGAAGAGGAGGTCCGGACTGCTTCAGCTGCAGGCAGATCCAATCAGGACTGAGAGAGGTGCGCTGCACTTGCGGGACTTTCATTGCGCAGGCTCATTCAGGGGGTAGGTGTAGCAGGTTTTGGTCGCTGACTGGATTGCTCCATGTCACGGGTAGATTTTGCTGCTTCAGGTCACTGGATTGCTCGGGTGGTTTTACTATTGGTCAGACATACATCAGGTAAGTGAGTGTGTGTTGCTTCAGGTCGTTTTGCTGCTGGCTGGAGTGTAGGTCGTTTTGCTGCTGGCTGGAGTTTAGGTCGTTTTGCCATGTCACAGGTGGATTTTGCTGCTTCAGGCCGCTGGATTGCTCGGGTGGTTTTGCTGCTTGGTCAGACATACATCAGGTAAGTGAGTGTGTGTTGCTTCAGGTCGTTTTGCTGCTGGCTGGAGTGTAGGTCGTTTTGCTGCTGGCTGGAGTGTAGGTCGTTTTGCTGCTGACTGGAGTTTAGGCCGTTTTGCTGCTGGCTGGAGTTTAGGTCGTTTTGGTGTGTGTGTGTGTGTGTGTGTGTGTGTGTGTGTGTGTGTATAAAATGCCCCAGTTACTATATACTGTTGGCTACAGAGAGCAAATGGTGGTGGATAGAGACTCAGGCTTGAACCCTATACCTTGGATGCAGGTGGCATGGACCTGAATTCCCTATCCACCACCATTTCTAAAACAAACTTGCAGATTTTTGCCTCATATTTGTTCTGTTCCTCATAAAATCTGTGGTTTCTGTATCTACATTTTTCCTTGCAAAGTCTGTATTGTAGTGGTGCACTGTTAGCATTGTTGCCTAACAGCTACAGGTTCTCTGGTTTGATTCTTGGCTGGGGTGCCTTTTGTGTGGTGTCTGCATGTTCTCTTTACTTGCAAAGATGTGATTGGCATTTCTCTCTACTCTGCTGAAAATTGTCTTTTGTTCCAAGTCAGACTAGTTTCCTGGTTAAAAGTTTAAAAAATAGGCATTTGAATTTCAGACTTCATATTCTTCAGAAAGTACATGGTAACACAAAATTGTTCTAGCAGTTGTCTAAGTTTATAACATGGATATTTTAAATGTGTCCCTATTTTTGGGACTGTATTTCCCATTATTGGCTTTGTCCAGGTATTTGTGCTAAGGTTGAGAGTTATCTATGGTGAGAACTGAATTCACTGAATGTTTGGGTGCTGTATTCCTCCCATTTTACTGGCTTTGTCCACATGTTTTTTGCTAAGAGGTTGAAAGCTATAGTGAGAACTGAATTCACTGAATGTTTGGGTGCTGTATTCCCCCCCCCATTATTGGCTTTGTTCAGGTGTTTTGTGCCAAGAGGTTGACAGCTATGCTGAGAACTGAATTCACTAAATGGTAGCCATTTAAGTTTATCTTCCTCTCTTATACAAAACAGCTGATTTGGCATAGTGATATGTTTCTCTGACTGTTTTGCACAGAGTCCCCTGGGTTAAAGACGTGGCAGTGAAATGTATGGTGGTAACACAGCATTTTATTCTAGCAACTTTCCAACATTATACAAGCAATGTTTAAAATGTGTCCCTGGTTGTCCCCCCCCCCCCAAATAAATTTCGGCTTTTTCCAGATTTATTGTGCTGCAAAGTTCAGATATACAACTGCGTGTGGAGTAGATTTTACAAGGAGCTGAGAGCTGCAGGGGAACAAAACTTTAGTGCTGCTTATTCTGAGTCTGCTTGCATTAATAGCACAACAGGTAGTGTACTTGCTTTTGATGCAGAAGGCTGTGGGTTCTACTCCCACAGTAGATAGATGTGGTACTGATACTGTACTGTGTTGTAAAGTGGGTGGATGCTGCAGTCTTTTTGGCAAAGATACCTAGAGTAGTAACTATGAACCTGTCATCAGTTTGCCATACAGTCCCTATTGCGATATTACTAGCTTATTTTTATTTATTTTTTTAATGCATGCAACATAGGCAATTTATTCCTCAAGGGCAACAGGCACTTTATTTGTAGATGAATAAACAGTGACATATAAAGTTGTTTGCTAGCAGCAACCTCTTCATTGTTACAGATTTCTTTAATGTGGAATTATTTAGATGACTTTTACTACTTCAGAGATTGTGCATATTTACTGATACTGGTGGACTGTAGAAGGTTGAGTAGACTTTTATGATGGAAATGTTCTGAATTGGGTAGTTTTGTCATTGGTGCATGCATTTTGTTTCATTGTTTACTGGAAAAATGTTCAAAACAATAAATTTAAAATGTTGTCTAACAACTGTACTGTATTGTACAAGGAATATAATTTAGTAGAATCAGGAAGGTGTATCAAAGAGCACATGTATGTTTCATGTGCAAGGGGCCTATGATTTGAAAACAGCCCAAAGTTAATCTTTATCTGCCACTGGCAAAATGTATTTTCTTTGAATGTGGGTTTCAATGCTGTTTCATTGAATGTGCGTTTCAAGGGCAGAGAAGTTTTTAATGCTAAGCCAGTTTTGAGTGTGAGACTGCGTTGCTTTGTTTAGCAGATATCTTAGTGTTTGTGCTGTAAAATGCAAAATAAAACTTTCAAATGAAATCCAGATCATCACAGAAGTAAAGCAGTATGCACATTAGTGTTTATGGTAAATGGAGTGATAAAGCCAAGTAATGGATCACTGGAATGGCTGCAGGGGGGAGGGCTCCATTCGACCATGATTTTGTGAGGGGGAAGGGCGGCAAACTCAAAGACAGCCCCAGCTGAACTATACCTCCCAACTGTCCAGATTTTCACACAATGAATAGATTTTTGCTTCTTATTTTTGGTTTGTTCCTCATAATATTTGTGGTTTTCTGGAAAATCATTTAGGAATTAAGTCACTAATGACATTGAGTTTCAGACTTCATAACCTTCAGAAAAATGCATGCTGAAGTAAGACCTGTTCTATCAACTGTCTCAGTTTATACAAGAGCAATTTTTAGTACTGTTTATGTTCCCCCAATATATTTGGCCTTGTCCAGATTTATTGCATTAACAGGTTGAGAGGTACATACAAATAAATTGCTTTATAGAATTAGGCATAGCCAAACCTCTCAAATGTCCCCGAATTTGGCTCAAAATGTTGCTCTTCCCCTAATAATCCCTCCGCAAAATAGCAATTTTGGAAGAAAACATGGAGGGTTTACAATTTAGAAATAACTGTAATAATCAGAGTTATAGATTACTTTTATTTCAGAAATGCATGTAGATTCTTTTATTTTGTCAGCTGCTCAATTTAGCAGTACTGTTATTAAAAAAATGTCCCTTCTTTGACAGGTTCCCAGCTGTATTGTGTGGCTATTTTATATTTTTGCATCACATTTTTGGTCCATTTTTCATAAAATTGTTTTTTTTGGCAAATTAGTGGTAAATCATTAAAAACCGAAGTTAGAAAATAATGACAGACATTCGAGTTTCAGGTTTCATATCCTTCAGAAAATTCATACTAATACAATACCTACTATTCTATTATCTTTCTAAGTTTATAAGAGCAATATTTAAAAATTGTCCTTATTTTTGGGCCTTTGTCCCACTTCTATGTATGGCTTTGCTCTGATGGTGAGGTATGACAAATGTGTCGAGGCCATCAGTCAGCCAGAGACATTTCAAATTGTGACATACTTGTTGCACCCCACTCCTCCATGTAGTGACTCTGGATGTGTCCAAGCAAGGCAAGGAACAGTTGTGCAGTGTAAATGTGCAGGGTATCCCCCCATGCAGTGTAAATGTGCAGGGTATCCCCCCATCCAAGGTAGACACAAGTACTACAGTGGCTTTTCATCTGTTCTTGATTTTGCAGAATGGTCTGGTTTCTGTCATATTTTTGTACAGTTGATTTATGCTTATTACTCAGAAAGTGCCTGTTGCTCTGTGTTTTAAGTAGCAATGCTTTAATGCCCATCAGGTAAGCTTCTCTGAGATCATAACATGCAAGTAAGCTTTAATAAGCATACTGTTAAAGAATTGCCAACATTGAGGCCTTTCTGTTGTTGCCATGCAGAGAATACTTAACTAGATAATGTATAAGCATTGGGTATTGAAATGCATATGACAGTATTTGTAATAAAGGACAGGATTACATTATTTTAAGAAGCTCATTACACTTGTTGGAGACTTCCAGTGATCTCTGAGGGCTTTACCCGTAAACTAAACAGAATGCCATTCATGTGTGGTCCATAACCTGTACAGTAATCCTTTAAGCAATGTATCTTGAGCTTGTTTGCTTTTCATTTTTTACTTTGATCATGTTTTCCCCATGAAACAAGTAGATAGTTGTCAGGCAGCAGGTCTTTTTTGGATAAACATTTTTACAAGTGGGGGTATCATAGAGATTGCTACTTTCAGCATGTTACTTGGTACTTTAATAAAGCTGAATATAAATTATAATGCAGTGCAAGGAGAAGCGGTTTGAGCTGAGTGCTGCATGTTTTTCTTATACTTGATTTTGACTGGCATTCCAGTAATGTATTTAAAAAGTAATTTATTTTTTCATGCCTCACAACCTTTTTGTTTCCGTCTAGATATTAAGTAAGCTGTCAAGCAGCCAATACATTGAAATATTTTATTCTTTTACACTTCATTTGTCTTGATTGGACTCTCATAATGAGGGTTTGGCACCCAGGGCAGCATATTTAATTAATGTTTAGTTTTTGTGGTTTTGAGCATAGCTCCTCCCCTTTCTAGTTGTCCGCACCCCTTCCATTGACCCCACCATTCGTCTATCTCCTGCAGCCACCCTTTGATTTGAAGTCACCAGCCGCCACTGGACAGCACTTATTATAAGTAGAAGCACAGGGCTGTACCATGCATCTTAGCATAGACAACCTTTTTGTTTCTAATGGGAGGATTAGACTTCATTATTTGAAAATGTGCATAATTTGTGTGCTTGCACTACATTAGTAAGTTCTAGGTGCGTTTTTTGTTTGTTTGAGGACTTTTATTAATACAAAAAGTCTTGTAAGATGTGATATTGGTTTGAGTGGATATGACAAGAAACAACTGTATAAAAGATCAACCTGCCAAACGTTAGTATGTGCACGTTAACACAAAAGCTGAAACAAAAATTTTTTTAAAAAAAGCTGTTATAGTGAACTATATAAAAAATTGCAGAGAGCAAATATCTATGCTACAGGAGACACATTTGAAAAGAGCTGAGCATGTAAATGTGATAAAAAGACCAGGGTGGTTATTCATTGGAATATCTGGGACAAAGGAAAAGGGCAGTACTTATATTAACTGTAAGAGAAGTTACAATAGTGACAGAGGAGGGGAAAAAAGATAAGGGTATATTTGTAGTACTAAGGGGCTACTGGCAAGGGAGGAAGATTACATTGGCATCTATTTATATTCCACATAAAACTGCTACAATAGAGCTTAAGAAAATTCTGGTTTAAATAATCAGCTTTCAGCATGAAATATCACTTACAGGTGGGGACTGCATTCTAAATTGCAGTTGTGAGGATGTATATGGGGGTCGTAAAAGGGAAAATACAACAAAAAGTGGGCTGAATTTTGAAAAAAATTATGAAAATATTTGGTATGCAAGATGTGAATTCAGTAGTAAGAGTTTGGAGAATTTACATGTACAAAAACTGGGCTAGACTAGAAAGAAACTATATTTCACAGGAAAGTACAGTTTTGTACCTACCATAAATGTAGATGTTCGAGTGTTCACACTGCTGCAGTCATCAAACTTGGGTTATCCTGCCGTCAGGCATTCCCGCAGTCGTCCAGAGTTCCAAAGTCTTGGTCCGGCGTCAGTTGCTGTCGCTTCTTTCCTGACGTCAGTGCGCCAGGGGTATACAAGAGGCATCCGATGCCATTTTCTTCAGTTTTTCTTGCCCCAGATGTCAGGTGCCCCCAAGTAGGTAGGCAATAAATATTGCTAATAAAACATGTAAAAGGAATAAAAGGAATACCTTCAGTTACAAGCAAATACACCACAAAGGTTGTACAGGATAGAAAAGGTATAGAAAAGTTCAGCTAGGTCAGAGGGGATGGAGGGAGGGTAACCTGGACTGCAGCAGTGTGAACACTCGAACATCTACATTTATAGTAGGTACAAAACTGCACTATGTTCATCGTGTTACACTGCTGCAGTTATCACATTTGGGTTGAATCCCAAAGCTAAGGATGGATGGTGGAACTAAACAGGGTTTGGAGAGGCTATTAGGCCCTGCAGAACTGCAGTGGCAAAGCCAGCTCTGGTGTTAGAGTATAAAGGTAAGTGATAGTGCTTGGTGAAGGTGTGCACTGAACTCCAAGTTGCAGCCTCCAAAATATCTTTGGTTGGTACCCCTCTGAGGAAGGCTGTTGATGTTGCTGTAGCCCTGGTGGAATGGAGCCTAATGTTACCAGGTACAGGTTTCCCATGGTGTGTGTAGCAGGAACAGATACAATGTCCTATCCATTTTGAAATGGTCTGTTTTGGGATAGCCTTTCCTTGTGATCCTGCAGCATAGGATACAAAGAGCTGGTCAGATTTTCTGAAAGCCTTAGTTTTATCCAAGTAGTAACGTAATTGCCTGTGAATGTCCAAAGAGTGTAGGAGCCTTTCCCCTTTGTTCTGGAGGTTTGAATAAAAGGTGGGCAAATGAATGGTTTGGTTTAGGGCCACACTGGATACCACCTTTGGCATAAAAGAAGGGTTAGTTCATAAAGAGACTCTGTCTTGATGAAAAATGATGAAAGGCTCCACTGCCATTAGGGCCTGTAGCTCTGAGACTCTCCGTGCTGAAGTTATTGCTAGCAGAAGGGCAGTTTTCCATGACAGAAACTGTAAAAGCTGGTTCAAAGGGCGGTAGTGTAAGTTTTTCCAAAACAAAGTTGAGATCCCAAGTTGGTGTTGGTGCTCTCCGGGGCGGTCTTATGTTTTTAGCCCCTCTGAGGAACTGTCTTAGTAATGGATGTGAAAATATAGGAGGATCCGTGTTGTATTGAACTGAAATAGCTGAGCCGTGGATCTTAATAGATGAAAAGGAAAGTCCTTTGTGCAACATCTCAGTTAAATATTGAAGAATCTGAGGAATATTTGGGACAAGGGGATTTTGGCCTTTAGCCTGGTTCCAGGCGCAGAATCTTTTCCATTTGTCTGAATAGGCTTTCCTGGTGCTAGGCCTCCTGGCCTCCAGAATGACATCCATCACAGCCTTAGAGAGAAGTGTTGACTGGTTGTTTAGGTAATTTGCCATGCAGCCAGATTTAAAGTCTTGAGCTGGCTGTGTAGAATCTGATTGTTTTGCTGAGTGAGTAGGTGAGGAATTGGAGGTAAAATCCATGGTGGGCATTGAGCCATGTTCCTTAGTATTGGATACCAGTGTTGGCGTGGCCAGTCTGGAGCAATGAGTATCATTTGTGGCCTCTCTAATCTGGCTTTCAGCAGCACCTTTGCCAGAAGAGGCAGTAGAGGAAAGGCATACACTGTCAATGTTTTCCAACTGAATGAGAGGGCGTCCACTTTCTAAGCTAGTGTGTGGTATTGTCCTTGTGCAGAATTTCCATAGTTGGTAGTTTTGGGGGGAAAGCAAACAGATCTATGCCTGGGCTCCCCCATTTCTGAGTTATCATTGCGAATACTTGTGGATCTAGTTTCCACTCGTGAGGATCTATGATGTTTCTGCTTAGACCGTCTGCCAATGTGTTTTTCTTTCCTGGCAGGAATTGTGCTTGTAGTTGAACTTGGGAGGTCAGTGCTGGGTTCCACAAGGTCATTGCTTGTCTGCATAGGGGGAAGGAATGTGTGCCCCCTTGCTTAAGTACCACATCACTGTGGTGTCGTCCGTCTTTATTAGGAGTTGTCCTGGATGTAGGAGGTCCTTGAAAGCTGTTAGGGCATTTTGTACAGCTAGCATCTCTTTTTGATTGATATGTAGATGCCTTTGATCTGCAGACCATTTGCCCTGAATACACTGTCCTGCCATGTGCGCTCCCCAGGCATAACCCAGTGCATCTGTTGTTATAGTTTGCCTGGCTGTGGGTAAGGTAAAAGGCTGACCCTTGTTGAGGTGACATGCCTGAGCCCACTATACAAACTCCTGTTGAAGGCAGGGAATGAGTGGAATTATTGTATCCAAGCTGTGGCTGTGTTGAGTCCATAAGCTTTTCATATACCATTGTAATTTCCTCATATGCAGTTTTGCAAATGGTATTAGTAGTATGCAAGATGCCATGAATCCCAAGGCCTGCAGAATTTTTCTTGCAGGGAGTTGGGTCTTTGTTGCCATCATTTTGAAGTATTGAGTCAGTTGTCCTTCTTGTCTGGCGTGAGATAAGCCATCTGGGCCGTTGTATTTAAGCTGGCACCCAGGAATATTATGTCTTGTGAGGGCACTAGTTTTGACTTCTTTTCATTTACTGTGTACCCTAGGCAACTTAATAGGTTTTTGACAAACGCCAGATGCTTTAAAAGAATGTCCTTGCTTTCTGCTTGAATAAGGCAGTCATCCAGGTATGGCTATATTTGAATTCCTCTTTGTCTGCAGTATGAAATTACTGGTGCCAGGCATTTTGTGAAGACCCTGGGCGCACTAGATAAGCCAAAGAGCAGTGCAGAGAATTGGTAATGGGTTGAACCTGCTATAAATCGGAGGTATCTTCTGCAATTTTGTCTGATAGGGACATGCAGGTATGCCTCCTTGAGGTCCAACGTTACTAGCCAAGCCTTCTTGCCCAGCATGGGAAAAAGTTGCTGTAGTTAGCATCTTGAATTTGGGTACTTCCAGATATGTGTTTAGAATTGAGAGGTCCAGAATGGGTCTCCAGGCTTTGTCCTTTCGGGGAACTAGAAAGAGTCTTGAGTAAAATCCTTGTCCTTGCTCCTGTGTAGGAACCTGTTGAGCTGAAATTTGCTTTTGAGCCTCTGCCCACTGATTTGGTGGCAGGTTTGGCATTCCTTTTATCCTTGGTAAAGTGTGAAAGTGGAATCTGTATCCATGAGATACAATATTTAGGACCCATTTGTCTTTTGTGATGATGTGCCAGTTGTCTGCAAAAAGTGCTAGTTTTCACCTCAAGGGAGCTGCCAAGAGGGATTTGCTTGGTAGTCTGAGGGGGAAGTCATTGTGTTTGTCTTCTGATAGTTTGAGACCTGTCTTCTCCTCCTTTTTGGGTTGTGGCACCCCATTGTCAAGGCTGGTAAGAGCCTTGTGGCTGACCTCTGCCCCTTGGGTGTCTGTATTTGCCCCTCTGTGGTCTGGCAGAAGCAGGAAAGGACCAGTTTTTGGTTGGCCAATTTCTGCTGAAACGAGGGGGTTGAACCTGTAAAAAAATCCTTGACCGTCTGCATAGATTTTGCCTTATCCTCCATTTTCTTTAAAACCTCTTCTGCCTTTACACCAAATAAAAATCCTGCTGTAAAGGTGCATCCAATAATGAGAAGTTATGTACCTACCATAACGTTCCATGTTAGTTGTCTTCTTCTCGCCTTCTTTCTTGCTGGATGGGTTCAGAGCCGATCCTTGGCTCCGACTCGGCCTATACTAAAGCTCGAGAGCTATTTATACTGGCTCGAGGCTACCCTATGTCCCACAATGCTAGGCGCTAACTACCCAGATCTCGTTTGATAGCTGAAACCATAGCAGTTCTGCTTTCCAACAAAAGGAGGAGAGGAAACCTCACTCGAAAGTCACCTAGACCTATAGCTACCAGTAGGGATAGCCAAGGGGGCAAAACTGAGGCAAGGAGAAGATCCCCAAGGATCCTTAGGTCTGTCCAGGCTAGGGGGATGGGGGGTGGGACGCAAGAAAGAAGGCGAGAAGAAGACAACTAACATGGAACATTATGGTAGGTACATAACTTCTCAATGTTAAGTTGTCAATCTCGCCTTCATTCTTGCTGGATGGGACCGCGTCCCTAGCACCTTCACCCTGAGTGGCTCATCAGAACAGACTCTTGAGAATGGTGGAAACAAAATTAGCCCGGCTTCGGGAGGCCATGTCTAATTTGTAATGAGAGATAAAGGTATGAGGGGAGGCCCAAGTGGCTGCCGCACAAATGGAATCTTTTGGTAATCTAGCCTGAAAAGCTATTGACGTGGCTAATGCTCTAGTTGAGTGAGCCCTGGGCCTTGACGGTAGCTTTTGGCATCTGAGCTGATCGATGAAAGTAATCACAGAAGCCAGCCATCTAGAAAGGGTTACTTTGGAAACTGGAAGGCCTTTCTTCCCTGCCGCATAAGATAGGAAGAGCTGCTCAGATTTCCTAGCTTGCTTGGTTCTATCCAGATAGTAACGGAGTTGACGATGAACGTCCAGAAAATGCAGCTTTTGTTCCACTCTGTTGGAGTAGTTGGGGAAGAAAACTGGAAGATCGATAGTCTGGTTTAGATTTGCCTCAAAAGAAATCTTGGGTAAAAAGGACGGATTAGTCCTGAGGGACACTCTGTCTTTATGGAAAACTAGATATGGTGGACGAATGCAAAGGGCCTGAAGTTCTGATATTCTTCTCGCAGACGTTATGGCGACTAGAAAAAGAGTTTTCCAAGATAGCAATTTCAAGGAGCAGGAAGCCGGAGGTTCAAAGGGGGGAAGAATCAAGGAAGTTAGAACTTTTAGTCCCACTGCGGTGGGGTCCCCCTGACTGGGGCTTAAAGCAAAAAGATACTAGAAAGGTTTTACAAAGCTTATGGGACATGATACTGGAGTCCAAAAAGCCTGCATGAAAGTTAAATAGCCACTAACTGAACTCTGATGGTGGAGGAAGAAGACCCTGAGTGAAACAATTCAGCTAGAAATCGGGACTGATGATAGGGGCAGTAAAAAAGGATCTATATTTCAGCTGCCTGCCCAGAAAAAAAACCACTTGCTGGCATAAATCCTCCTGGTAGATGACTTTAGGGAAACTATAAGTATGTCACGCAGAGAATGGGAAATAAGGAAGCCTGGGGGTTGTTGAATTGGAGCAACACAAGCTGAGAGGAGGAGAGATTGGAGGGAGTGGCTGTCCCGACTGATGGGTCAAGAGATCTGGTACTGGGTCCAGATGCCAGGGCTGCCCCAAGAGGTAACGATGCAGCAACGGAAACCATATCTGACGAGGCCAGTAAGGAGCAATGAGGACCATGGTGGCTCACGGGGTAGCGTAGCTATCTGAATCAATTGAGTGATGGAAAAAAAGGGGAAAGGCATCGAAAGTCCCCTCGGGCCAATCGTGACCTAGAGCCCTGGGGGGGGCGGGAAGAGAGAGAGAAGGCACTTGCTGTTTTTGTTTGTTGCAAAAAAAAGCAGCAAGGTCAACCCCATCTCTGAAAAATTGTTTCCACTACTGCTTGTTTGAGAGACCACTCGTGTGGTATGAGAATGGCTCTGCTCAACCTGTCCGCTATGATGTTGGACTTCTCAGGGATGTGCTGCTATCAGAAACCGCTGAGAGGAGATCACCCACTGCCAAAGTCTGAGAGCCTCTCGACATAAGGGCTAGGGACTTGGTTCCACCCTGCTTGTTGATGTACCACACTACAGACATATTGTCCGTCTGAACTGCACTAGTCCCGATAAAGACAGTCCTGAACTCAACGCTCAAAGTACTGCTCTCATCTACAAGACAGCAGGTGGCACTCGAAAGGTTGCCATGTGCCCCTGGACCGCCCTGCCCTGAAAAATGCTCCCCCCGATCAGGGGGGCATCTCGTGTCACACCGGCGCGGCGGAAAAGGAACAAATGGTCTGTCCTGAAGGACTTGAGGGGAGACCATCTACCAAGAAAGGTGTTTCTTGCAAGACAGGGTTATTAAAATGTTGTGTGACATTGACTTTGAAATTTATGGAGATACCTAGCACCTGAATCCTGGGTGGCTCACTGGAAAACACTCCTGAGTACCGTGGAACCAAATGATGCTCGCCCTTTAGATGCCACATCCAATTTATAGTGGGAAATGAAAGTGCGGTTGACCAAGTAGCAGCACAAATCTCCGATATAGCGAGCTTGGAATGAAAAGCTATAGAAGTCGCCATAGCTCTGGTAGAGTGAGCTTTGATAGATGTTGTAAGTTGCTTATTCGAAGAAGAATAAGCCTGAGTTATACAATCTCTAATCCATTTGGAGATGGTAGCTTTGTAATGGTTTTACCCAATTTACTGTCTGAGAAGGACACAAACAATTGGTCTGACTTAAATTGCTGAGTCCTGTCTAAATAGAAGCATAACTGCCTGTGAACATCCAATTTATGGAGAGTGTATTCTGCTTCATTGGAGAATTTTGGGAAGAAAACTGGTAGCTCTAGAGATTGTTGAAGACAGAGATTAGAACAGACCTTTGGGACAAAGGATGGATTAGGTCTAAGTGATACTCTATCCTTGTGGAAAATCAAGTACGGTGGTTTAATAGATAGGGCTTGAAGCTCTGAAACTCTTCTTGCAGAAGTAATTGCAACTAAGAAGGCAGTTTTCCAAGACAGATATTTTAAGTCACATGTAGCAGCAGGTTCGAAGGGGAGATGTTAATGCACGAAGCACCAAATCAAGATCCACGGGCGCAGGATGAAAAACTGGGGTCTTAACAGGCCCGCACCTTTAATAAAGGTCTTGCATAATCTGCTGCTCATCAATGGAGGATCCATGGATTCATGGAATTTAGTGATAGCCAGTTGGACTTTAATAGTAGAGACAGAAGATCCTTGATTAAACAGGGATGTTAAGAATTTCAAAACTTCGGGATTGGAGCAGTGATAGGGTCTAAGCCCTGAGTTGAGCCCAGATAGCAAACCTCTTCCACTTACTGAGGTACAATTTGTTAGTGGTGGGTTTGTGGGCTGAAGATAAAATGTGAATAACTTCCGGGTCTAATGTGTGACTTCTGACTAAGGTCGGAAGTGGAGGAGCCAGGCTGTCAACTTCAAGGAGTGTAGGGACTGATGCTGTCGTCCCGACTGATGGATTAGCAGATCCGAGTTAGATCTAACATCCAAGGATCGTCCACGCATGTTTCTTCAGGTAGGAAACCATACCTGACGAGGCCAGTATGGAGCAATCAGTATCATTGTGGACCCCAATTGAGAAGCTTTTTGAATGACTTTGGAGAGAAGTGGTATCGGAGGAAAGGCATAAAGTAGCCCTGTTGGCCAAGGTTGTGCTAGAGCATCCATAGCTGCTTCCTCTTGATGTGGAGTCAAGGAGAAGAACCTTTTGCACTTCGTGTTTAGTGGTGTTGCAAATAGATCGCAGCACGGCATTCCCCATCTCCTGAAAACCTGAGCTGCTACTGTTTCGTTTAGGGACCACTCGTGAGGAGAGAGAATTGTCCTGCTCAATTTGTCTGCCAATATATTTGATTTCCCGAATGTGGGTCGCTACCAAAGCGGATGGTAGCAAGGCCATTCCCACACCCTCATGGCGTCTCAGCAATGGCGGTAAGATCTGGTCCCTCCTTGTTTGTTTAGATACCAGACCACCGACATGTTGTCTGTGTGGATGGCGATGATGCCCTGAGGAAGAAACTTGTGTAAGGCCTGTAGGGACAGAAGTACAGCCCTCATCTCCAACACATTGATGTGGAGAAGAGCTTGCCTGGAAGCCAGGAGCCCTGAACTAACCTGCCCAGACAATGCCCCCACCCTATCTGGGAGGCATCTGTCGTCAGGGTAACCACTGGAGAGGGAATAACAAAGGGGCTTCCTTGATTTAGATTGGATGTCTGAAGCCACCAGCGAAGGTCCCGTTTGCATGTTTCTGTAATCATGATGGGATGATTGAGGGAAGGTCCTGAAAGGACCATTGAGTTGACAATAGCCACTGAAGAATCCTCATGTGCAATCTTGCCAGAGGAACTAAAGAACCGTGGCAGACATTGAACCTAAAACTTGTAGGACCATCCTGGCTGGGGCTTTGGATCTTGAAATCAGAGCTTGAACTTGGCCCTGTAAAGTTTGGATCCTTTCGGTAGGAAGAAAACGCATCAATTTTGAGTCCATCTCTGCTCCTATGAACCTTATGCGCTGAGAGGGCAGCAAGACAGACTTTGACCAATTGAATGTAATCCCCAGGGTAGCACCCAGGAGATGGTGGCTTTGAGGTTGTCCATTAGTAGATGCCTGGTGGTGGCAGTCAGGAGCCAGTCGTCCAGATAGGGAAACACTTGGAATCCAAGACTCCTCAGGTGAGCAGTCACTACTGCCAAACACTTGGTGAACACCCTGGGGCTGTGGTGAGACCAAAGGGCAGTGCACAAATTGGAAATGACTGACTCCCAGGCTGAAGCGCAGATACCTCCTGGACGCCTGATGAATCGGTATGTGATAATAGGCGTCCTTGAGGTCTATGGAGCACATCCAAACCTCCTTCTCCAACAATGGCACAATGGATTACGTGACCATTCGAATTTGGATTTCATGACGGATTGGTTCAGTTTGCTGAGATCCAATATTGGTCTCAGGTCCCCTGTCTTTTTTGGCACTAAAAAGAACCTGGAGTAATTTCCGGATCCGATCTGGTCTGTGGGGACGGTTGGATGACTCCTTTTCTAGCAGCTTTAAAGCTTCTGCGGCTGCAATTTCCCTTGACTGGGTGGTGGGTCCGGATTTTTTGGACGGTGGGGGTGAGCATGTGAATGGGATGGTGTAACCTCCGGCAATGATCCGAAGCACCCATCTGTCCTGAGTGATTGACTCCCAGGCTTTTAGGTGCTTGGCAAACGGCACCCGACTGGCTCGGAGCAGCACAGCAGGGCAATCCCTCATGATGTGTGGGAGGCTGAAGAGCCACGAAAGGACTCGCGGTCTCCAGAATTGCGGGGCCCTCTGCCGCCTCTGGGACGGCATCTCCCACAAAAATTTCCCGTCCTCTGCCTCTGGAAGGGAATCTTCCTGCTGTTGAGGAAAAAAAGCGTCGTGATTTACGGAACCACATTTTCCCCCTCCTTTAGCCTTGGGATAAGGCCGAAGGGAGTGGAATAACGGGCACCTCTGACAGATAAAGTTTTCCCTCTTGCTCACAGCGGGTAAGGGTGTCTTTAACCTTGGGTCCAAACAAAGAGGACCCATCAAAGGCGTGGCGAAGGAAGACTTGAAGGCCTCCATGACTGACACAAGCAGAGCCAGGCTTGTCTCCGTAGAGCCACGCCTGTGCCTGCCGCTCTACCGCCCCTTCGGCCGCATAGGAAATGAGCCTCATGGGCGAGTTAGAAATTGACGTAAGGATAGCCAACTGAGAGCTAACCGACTGGGCTAGCTGCTCAGGTAGGTTACCCGAGAGGAATCTGACAGCTCCTTGACCAGATCCCTCTGAAGCCTGGTAAAATGTGCCAAATAATTCAGAGACCTTCAAGTAAAGGCCGCTGAAGTCAGGGTGCGCTTCCACCTGTCCATGCTCCTAGACTCCTTATTAGGAGGATGGACGGACATTGAAGCCTCTGCCACGTCCTGTTGTGTAGCAGATGCCACCACCATGGCATCTACAGCCACGCCTTTAGTGAGGAACTCCTTCTCGGGTGGAGCAGATAAAAATTTATTAGGGCGAAGGGACTGGTTCCACGGTATCTGGATGTTCCCCATGCCGACAAACTAAATCCAGGAGCTCGTCAAAGGGCGGAGACACCCAAGAGGCGGAGGGCTGAGCCCCAAAGGCCTTGAGGAGCACTGACTCATCAGCAGAGGGGTTTGGATATCCAGCCGCCTCGTTGTTTGAGGATCTCTAAGATGTCTGCAAATGAGACATCATCCGAGGGCGACTGGGACCCCTCCGCATCATCAAGATCAGTGTCCGATGTAATAGACTCGGGGAGTCCACGTGCTTCCTCTTGCACGATCTCTTCCTTGGGGTTCCTCGAAGACAACTCGAAGAACCCTCAGGAGGAGGAACCCCAATGGGGGTAACCTCAGGCCCAGGGGCTCCGCTGCCTACGGACAGGGAACTGCCAAAGACCCAGTCTCCACGCCCAGGGAAGGTGCGGTAAAGCCGGAGAGATGGCGAAGACTTGGCCAAGGCACTCCTCATAGCTCTGAAAGCCGGACCCCAGAATCCTGGGAGTGTCCGGTCCCGAGCCATGATAGCAGGCGGCAATCCCGCAGCGAAGCACCGAGAGGGAGGCTCAGAACCAAAGCATAGGTCCCAAACATCACCCCGGGTCCAGCCGAAGAAGTCCGTGTACCAAACTCGGACCCGAAGGCCGGGTTGGAGTAAGGGTCGGAGCCGACACTAAGATCTCCACCGGCTCCAACAGCACCTGCTCCGGCGGAGCGAAGTGGTCGGAGGAGGAACAGCAATGGGATGGGCATGGGCTATCGGCTCCAAAGCCAACTGGGTCGGAGCCGAAACAAATTTTGAAAGACTGGGGACTGGAACAGTCTTTGGAGCACCCTGTCTATATCGAATCCGACATCCTCGAGGACTTAGAGGATACTGAGCGGGTTCGAGATGGCCTCTCCAATGGCCCCAAGGACTAGGGGACCGGCTCGGCGACTTCGATGACTATCGGCGCCGAAGGAATACCCACACTAGTTTCCATCGGTGCGAGGAGGACTTGGCCGAGGAGGAAGTGTCTGGCGGGCAACCCTAGTCGGCTCCGAGACCAGTGGAGCCGGCGAAGGTGACCCGCCTCTCGATGCCCCAGCCATCGGCTCCGAAGCCAGAGGAGTGAGACTGGTGGCATCGAGGCAGACGTTCGCCCTCGGCTCGAAGTCCTTGGAGCCAAGGAGAAGCCTGCCTATGTCTTTTGGCCGGATCCGCGGACTGGTCGGAGCCGCGCCTTTCTTTAGTTGGAGAAGGAGAGGATGCTAGAGCTTCTTGAAGGAGGTTTTATTAAGCCTTTAAGAATAAGTTTATTTTTCCTCTCCTGGAGGACCCTCGAGGAAAAAGCGTGACACACGCTGCATGACTCTTGTAAATGTTTTGCACCCAAACAATAAACACAGAGAGTGGTCATCTGTGATTGACATTTTAAAATTACATTTGGTGCATTTTTGAAGCCGAAGGCCTAGGATTCTGAGACATTATAGCAAAAACAGTAATCCCTGACAGAAAAACCAACACTATCCACTTGATTTTCTAATCAAACTGACACTACCTAAAAATCGGTTTACAGCTGCCGATTAGGTAAACAATCCGTAACAATTAAGTCAAGGGTACTTTGAAACCCTCTAAGGTTTAAGGGGGGTTGACTGACCGGGAAGGCCCTAAGATGAAGGAGGCCTGAAATCAAATCAACGCCCAATCACACTACAAAGTTCTCACAAAACTCCAAACACACCACAAAGTGAAGAATAGCCGTTAAAACAGCTTTTTATGACAAGAACAGCAAAATTCTGACAGAAAAAAGTTAGTAAATAAATACTACTCAGCTCAGCCAGCTCGAGACCACGTCTTCGCAAGTTAGCGGCAAACGAGATCTGGGGGACTGGTAGTGGTGCATCCTGGGATATAGTAAGCTCAGCCAATAAGAGACTTCGCTCTTTGGCATAAGCGTGCCGAGTCGGAGCCGAGGGATCGGCTCCGAACCCATCAGTCAGAATGTAGGCGAGATAGGATCACATAACATCCAAATTTAAGTCCCACTGCGGTAGGGGGTCCCTGACTGGGGGCTTAAGCAAAAAGATACCTTTAAGAAAGGTTTTACAAAGCTTATGGGACATGATACTGGAGTCCGAAAAGCCTGCATGAAAGTTCGAAATAGCCACTAACTGAACTCTGATGGTGGAGGAAGAAGACCCTGAGTGAAACAATTCAGCTAGGAAATCTAGGACTGATTGGATAGGGGCAGTAAAAGGATCTATATTTCTAGCTCCTGCCCAGAAGGAAAAACGCTTCCACTTGCTGGCATAAATCCTCCTGGTAGATGACTTTAGGGAAACTATAAGTATGTCACGCAGAGAATGGGAAATAAGGGGAAGCCTGGCTAAGGTTGGAATTGGAGCAACCAAGCTGTGAGGTTGAGAGATTGGAGGGAGTGGTGCAACTGTCCCGACTGATGGGTCAAGAGATCTGGTACTGGGTCCAGATGCCAGGGCTGCCCCAAGAGGTAACGATGCAGGAACGGAAACCATATCTGACGAGGCCAGTAAGGAGCAATGAGGACCATGGTGGCTCTCACGGCGGTAGCTATCTGAATCAATTGAGTGATTAATGGAAAGGGGGGAAAGGCATACAGAAGTCCCCGGGGCCAATCTTGGACTAGAGCGTCTCTGGGGGGGGTGGCCGGGAAGAGAGTGAAGAAGTCATGGCACTTGCTGTTTTGAGGTGTTGCAAAAAGGTCACAGCAAGGTCAACCCCATCTCTGAAAAATTGTTTCCACTACTGCTTGTTTGAGAGACCACTCGTGTGGTATGAGAATGGCTCTGCTCAACCTGTCCGCTATGATGTTGGACTTCCCGGGGATGTGCGTTGCTATCAGAAACCGCTGAGAGGAGATCGCCCACTGTTAAGTCTGAGAGCCTCTCGACATAAGGGCTAGGACTTGGTTCCACCCTGCTTGTTGATGTACCACACTACAGACATATTGTCCGTCTGAACTGCAATAGTCCCGATAGGAAGAGAGTCCTGAAGGGCTTGCAACGCTAAAAGTACTGCTCTCATCTACAAGACATTTATGTGCAGGTGGCACTCGAAAGGTTGCCATGTGCCCTGGACCGTCCTGCCCTAAAAATGCCCCCCCCACCCGATCAGGGAGGCATCTGTTGTCACCGTGGCGACCGGGGGAAAAGGAACAAATGGTCTGTCCTGAAGGACTTGAGGGGAGACCATCTACCAAGAAAGTTGTTTCTTGCAAGACAGGGTTATTAAAATGTTGTGCGACATTGGAAGTTGTTGAAAGGACCACTGGGAGAAAAGCATCCATTGAAGGATCCGCATATGAAAGCGAGCTAGGGGAAGTAGAGTAATGGCTGCCTCCATGAGACCTAATACCTTCAAGACAAACCAGGCTTGGATTTTGTTGTTCTGAAGGAGGATGTGAACATGCCTGCGAATATCTAGAACTCTTTGCACGGTTAGTTTTGTGGAAAGCCGGACTGTGTCCAAGGTGGCGCCTATGAAGGTAATAGACTGACAAGGCGACAAGGCAGACTTTTTGAAATTTATGGAGATACCTAGCCCTTTGCAAGTATGAATGGTGTAATCTCTGGAGGGGAGAAGTTGACGCCTGGTGGTGGCAGTGAGGAGCCAGTCGTCTAGGTATGCAAACACCTGGAATCCTTGACGCCTCAGATGAGCCGTAACCGCTGCCATGCATTTGGTGAACACTCGGGGGGGCTGTAGTGAGACCGAAGGGCAGGGCTCTGAACTGATAATGACTGGCTCCCAGCCGGAAGCAGAGAAACCTCCTGGAGCGCCTGTGCATCTTGATGTGGTAGTACGCATCCTGAAGGTCTACTGAGCACATCCAATCGTCCTGACCCAGAAAGGGTAGAATGGACTGTAGCGTGACCATCCGGAACTTCGTTTTTCTTACAGACTTGTTTAGTCTGCTGAGATCCAATATTGGTCTCCATTCCCCTGCCTTTTTTGGTACCAAAAAGAACTTGGAGTAGATTCCGGATCCTTGTTGGTCTGCTGAGACTGGCTGGATGGCTCTTTTTGTTAGCAGTTTTGATATTTCTAGTACTGCTTGTTCCCTTAGACTGGGTGGAACGTCTAACATCTAGAAGGGGTCCTTTTGGCTGAGTTGGGGTGTGGATAAAGGGAATTTTGTAACCCTCGGATATGATCGACTGTACCCATTTGTCTTGGGTGAGTGAAAGCCAGGCTTCTGGGTACAGTGATAACCTTCCCCCGACTGCCTCCAAAGGCGGACAGTCGGGCAGCTTCTCAGGGATGCTGGAAGGGTTTGTCAGAAAGAGACTCTCTGCTACCCTGATTTTGCAGACCTCCTCTGCCCCTAGGGCGGCGTCTGTTATTGTTTCCCCCCCCTGCCTCTAGAGGGGAACTGACCTCTTGCGTCAGGGGCGACCTCTTGTGGTTTACGGAACCACATCTTCCCACCCTTCTGACCCTTAGGGTATGGTCTAGACGGGGTGGAAAAACGGACTCCCACGGCAGAGAGAGTCTTGCCTTGTTGCTCGCATCGGGTCAAAGTATCCTTCACCTGAGGTCCAAACAAAGCTGAACCGTCAAAGAGGGAATTAGTGAAGGACACCTTAAAGGGGTCTGCAAAGTTACAAAGCCGCATCCAGGCGTGACGCCGTAAGGTCACGCCTGTGCCTGCAGCCCTACTCGCCCCATCGGCCGCATAGGAAATAAGCCGCATGGAGGAGTTGACAATGGAATTCAGAGTTGCCAGCTGGGAGTTTATTTTGTCCTGAGACCCCGCAGCTGTTGGATCCTGTAAGACCTCACCCACTTCTTTGAGCATGTCTCTTTGAAGGCGGGTGAAGTGGCACAGATAATTCAGCGACCGCATGACAAAGGTCGCTGAAGAAAACATCAGCTTGCCATACCTATCCATAGACCTAGACTCCTTGTTAGGAGGATGGACAAGTACTGAAGGATCAGCCAGTTCCTTCTTAGTGGCTGCAGCCACCACCATGGCGTCAACCGGGACACCCTTGGCTAAAAACTGTTTGTCTGAAGGGGCTGTTATGAATTTGGAAGGCCTCCGTGGGGTAGGTTCCATCTATCAGGGGCCGTCCACGCCTTCCGCGCCACCACTTCCATGAGGGGGTCAAAGGGCGGAGACACCCAGGAGGTGGAAGGGCGAGAGCCAAATGCCTCTAGGTAAACCGACTCGTCCTCGGAAGGATTAAGGGTAGACCAGTTCCACCTCTGCTTCAGGATCTCAAGGATGTCTGAAAAGGAGACATCCTCAGAGGGGGACTGTGGGGACCCTTCCGACTCATCCAAGACGGTATCAGATGTAATGGACTCGGGGGAGTCCACATGCTTCCTCTTACATTTCCTCTTCCGAAGGGGTTCCCCTGACGGATCAGGGGAAACCTCGGAAGAGGAGGATATTCCCAATGAGGAAACCTGAGGCGTTGGATCTCTACGGTCAGGAATGAGAGGGTGGCTAGAGACTGCAGCAGGCATTACAGAGGGAGGAGCTGAGGGAGCTGACCGTGGAGCAGGCACAGGGGCCAGCATGCTCCTCATGACTTCGAAGGCGCCCCTATCAGGCAGGGTAGAAGGTCCCTGCTCCGAAGAGATAAGGACCCCTCCCGGCACCGAGAGGGATGGCTCCGAAGCCGATGTCGGGGCCGAACTTACCAGCACCGAAGCTCCGAGAGGGAGAACGGGGTCGGACAAGGGTCCGATGCCACTTGCCCCCTTGGAGCCAATGAGGAAATCCATGTGCCCGGATCCCTCCAAGGATGGGGCCATGGAAGAGACCGGAGCCGACGACGGAGCCAAAAGGTGAGGTATTAGCTCCAACGTGTCGACGGCCACGGCTCCCACAAGCTCCGGCTCTGAACTCAGAGGAAGAGTTGGAGGAGGAATCGAAGATGGGGTGGGAATAGCCACTGTCTGTTGAGAAGGGCTATGGAGCATTTGGGCTAGTGCCTGAGACTTAAGAAGTCTACTAACCACCCTCTTGAGGTCATGGTTCGATGGCTCCGCTCCGAGAGTAAGGGAGACCTCGGAGCCGAGTGAACAGATTCCAAGGACGGAGACCTGGACCGTTTGCGGCTCGCAGATGGTGCCGACACTACTATCGGCACCGACTGAGTCCAAGAATCATCAGCTCCGGCTTGAGCCGACATAGAAGCCTGAATTTGAGGAACATCGACTCAAGCCGGAGCCAGTGAGGGTGACTGTGTCTTGGAAACATCGGCTCTAGCCGGAGCCAATGTAACAGCAGTCAGAGCACCACCAGTCGAAGGCTCTGAACACAGAGCCGACGGCTTAGATGGCTTCGAAGGCTTCCCTGACGATGACTTGGTCGGGGAACCTTCAGGCTTTAACAAGCCCCTCAAAATTAACTTATTCCTGCGTTCCTGCAGGACTCTTGGACTGAACGCATGACAGACCGAACAAGAGTCATGCAGGTGCAGAGGGCCCAGGCAATAAACACAAGAAGTGTGACCGTCTGTCAGCGACATTTTCTGACAGCACGAGTCACACTTCTTGAAGTCTGAGACCCTGGTGTCTTTAGACATCCTAAAAAGTACAAAATATACACACACACAGACACCCTTTAACACAAGCTAAGTCAGTCACACAAAATTAAACTGACAGGTTAAAGAAAGAAGAATAGGCCCAAAGGCCTAACCTTATAACCAAAAGGGGGTTAGAATAAGGATTAAAAGGGACCGGAAGGAGGATTAGCTATGAAGGGAAGCTAATGGGATGGTCGCTAACTAAAAACTAACTGAAAATCTGACTAAAAGGTAGAAATTTAAGAATTATAATATCTAACCTGTAGAGCCGGTAATAAACGCACCTCGCAGCTGTAAGCGGCAAACGAGATCTGGGTAGTTAGCGCCTAGCATTGTGGGACATAGGGTAGCCTCGAGCTGGTATAAATAGCTCTCGAGCTTTAGTATAGGCCGAGTCGGAGCCGAGAATCGGCTCCGAACCCATCCAGCAAGAATGAAGGTGAGATTGACAACTTAACATCTTTGCTTTAACATGATCAGGTAAAGTTTGTTCTTTTAACCAAGCATGCCTACGTATGACAGACCATGTCACTGCTGCTCTACAAGAAGCTTCCAATGAATCAAATCCACATTGAAAAGTAAGTTTTCCCACTTGTTCAGCTGCATGCAACAAATCTTGCATTTCCTTGTAATCAGGCTGTTCTGTATGTGTGATCATTTTTTGTTTTGAGACATCAAATATTGTTGATATTTCAGCATGTGAAACTGGCAATTTAAGGCCCTCATAGCTAGAGTAGCTGAGGTATATACTTTCTTTCCCCATCTGTCTAGTGCTCTAGAATCCCTTTCAGAGGGTACAGGATTTTTAGCAATAGAGGCCTTAACCCCTTTGGGACCCTGGGAAATGGTTTCTGGGTCAGCAACAGGGCTTTTATATAGGAATTTGTGTGAGTCAGGGACTCTGTAGTATCTGTCTGGTTTGGCTGGTACAGGAGGTAGTGAATCTGGGTTAAGGCTAGATTCTGAATAAACATCATCCACAATGTCTAACACGGGTGGAATAGCAAGTGGTCTGTGCTGGGGTAGTAAAAGGAACTCTCGGAGCCTTTTCTTAGAATCAGAGTAATCCTGGCCTTCCCAGTGGAAATGTTCCCTCATGGTATGTAAAGTTTCCCCAAAACAGTAGTCTTCTGGGGGAGATGATGAAGGGATAGACTCTTCAGCATCAGAGTCTTCATAAGGGGGAAAGGAATATTCCAGTTCCTCAGAAGAATCTGAGGAAATTGAAACCTGGTCAGAGGAAGCGTACTCCTCCTCTTGTCTTGGCCTTTTATCAGGAGGGGTATGGGAACCCCTGATTAGGGTAATTAAATCTTCAGCCATCTTAAGCATCTGTTTCTTAGGCATGGGGCCTTGTACTGGAGATTGCTGTACAGTCTTCTTTGTTTTTAAAGGGGTTTTCAGCTTTGCATAGGATTTAATAGTGAGTGTAGTCAGTCTGAAGACACCTTCTGCAACTGAAGGCATTTCAACTGCACCGGAATCTCCTTCAGCCATGGAGTCGGAAGGGCCTAAAGGTAAAGGTTGTGGAGGCCTAGCAATCTCCGCTTGGGAATCGGATGCCGCCTGGGGTTCTAAATCAGTGGTTGTCAGGGGCTGCGTAGGTGCCTCACTGAAAACTGGAGAACCGGCGACTGGCCTAGCAGAGGCCTCGGAGTCTGGTTTGGGTCTTGGCTGCCTGTCCTTATCTTTGCGTTTTTTATGCATTCCAGTCGTCGGTTGCTCCGACGGCATGGTATAATTAAATTTCCTACCAAAACAATGTCGGGTGAAATCAAACAGACATTTAATAGTTTGTTTGTTAAACCTAGCACAAAACCGACAACCTGTGATGTCGTGGTCTGGGCCTAGGCAAGGAATACAATAAGAATGAAAGTCCTTATGAGGTATTTGCTTCCCACAAGAAATGCAATTGTTAACTTTTTCTGACATCGGACTGAGGCAAGTAAAGGTTCCCCAACGGAGTACTTAGCTTTATTGAAGACTTCGGTCTGAAATTCGATTTGAAAATCTCAGGAGTCGGCTGACCAGCACTTGAGAACTGCTTCTGCTTCGGGCACCGCACAGCAAGAAAAACTGAAGAAAATGGCGTTGGATGCCTCTTATATACCCCTGGCGCACTGACGTCAGGGAAGAAGTGACAGCAACCGACACCGGACCAAGACTTTGGAACTCTGGCCGACTGCAGGACCGCCTGACGGCAGGATAACCCAAGTGTGATGACTGCAGCAGTGTAACATGATGAACATCATGTGCCTTTCATTTAAGGTTTTGATACACTTCCAATAACCATTTCAGACCACACGGCAACAACTAAAAAAAAAAATGCAGGATAATGAAATAAAAATGAGACATTGGTTCCTCCCCAACTATCTGTTAAATAGAGACAAATGTAAGGAAGGATTAGTGGAAATTATTCCGGAGATATTAAGAAAAACAGAAATTTCTTCTGAAAATACAGCTAGAGCATGGAATAAAATTAAAGTGGAGTTTAAAAATAGGGAGGAAGTAAAAGAAAAAGAGATGTTAAGACGTTATAATTATAAGGTTAAAGTATTGCAGCATAGGGGGGAATCTCACAGAACAAGAAGAGGTGCAACTGCAGAGGACTAAACAGAAAATGGGGACTACCTCCATAACATGCATGAGTTTATAAAGTTTGCTGTTAAGCAACTGTTTTTTGATAACTCCAGAGCACAAAAGCTTTTAACACAACAGTACAGGAGACAGAAAGTAGAAAGGGTTATTTCCAAGCTTAGGGTGCCTGTACAAGGAGGACAACCAGAGATCATGCAGAGTTATCAGAAACATTTTGGAAATTTTAAGAAAATCTGTACAAAGCAGAGAAATGTTGAAATCAATAAAAAGTACAAACGGGGACAGGTTAAACATATTGGTCATATAAACTTAGAAAGTTGTTAGAATAACAGATCTATAAAGTCTGCAAATCAATTATATGTAATTTTTAGTGACAGAAAACCACAAATTCTCTGAGGAACAGACCAAAAATCAATGGCAAAAATCTGGATATTCTGCAAAAATCTGGATGGCTGGGAGGTACTGTATGTACCCAAACAAAGCTTATTTAGCTGCAAGTGCTATTAGATTACTGCTGGTGTGTAACTGAATTGGGTTTGTGATTGGATTTCTTCATTTATAGTTTGGAAACGTACGCTATTTTTTACTGTTGTTCTTACTATATTACAGTTTTTTTTTACTTTAAAATTTGTTTAGCCTTGTAAAATCTAGCTAATTAGTGGTATTTTTTATTTAGCTCCATTCTTATTTGTTAGTGCTGTGAGGCTACTGTTGAAGCATTAGTTTAAATTTGGTGACTTTTGAGCTGCCTGCCCCTATTGTAAATTTGGCTATGGAAGCTCCTCCCAATCTCATCTCATCTGCTCGTTCTACTGAACACTAAAAGGTCAAACTCTCTTTAAACTCTTAAAGCTTGAGTTAGCCACTGTTCCACATCATCCCACTCACTTAGATTCATTGGTGAATACTAAGCTAACTGTCCTGAAGGGCCATTTTAAGCATCATCATCATCATCCCCTCTTTTCCCATGTTTCTACATGCGGTCGAGGTGTTATGTCAAATGTTGCCACCTCTCTCTATTCAATGCCACTTTTCTACCTTCTTCGAAACTCATGCCTGACTGTCGCATGTCTTCTCTCACAGAATCCATCCATCCCTTTGCTGGACATCCTTGTTTCCTCCTGCCTTCTTCCTGTCTGTCCCAAATCATCTGTGACGCCCGTGCCCTGGCCCAGCAATCAAGGAGCCTCAATCCCCACCACTAACACCAGAAAGGGAGTCTCATATATGAGGGAAGGATAACAAATACAGTAAAGTGCAATTTCCCTTAAGAGCACACAGAGATCACAGTCAGTCCAGGGCTGGTTGCTCCCTTGCTCCCCAGGTCCCTAATAAGACTCCCCCACTGAGACAGCTATAGGATCATAGCAGGCTATCGGCCTGGAGGTCATTTTAAGCCTAGCCATTTCAACCAAATGTAATACAGTAGAAGTACTAGTCAATAGCCAAGATTGCATTTAGTGATGACTGCCCATGTCCAGGAGGGTTGTGGGCATTATCCCTGGTAAGAATTTACTGTGCTTCATTGACTCATCCAGGTTCCTCTAGAACAGTATCATAGAGATGCTCCATTTCACATTAATTGGTAGCCTGTTCCAAAGATGTGGCAGTTTTTGGGAGATAAATATGTCCCTCCAGCATATCCTATTTAAGTCTCAAGCAATATTTAAGTCCCTGGAATGTATAGCCCTAGACTCATTTGATTTATGGATATGCAGTAACTTCATTAGGTTTGGGTCTTGGGTTGCTCTGTAGGCTAGGCATAAGTCTCCCTTAAGAAGTCTATATGATATGGAGTATAGGGACAGGGATTTTAGTCAGTCCATGTAAGGCACATGCTGGAGGCCCTTAATCTTCTTTGTTAGAAACCTCTCAGGTCTCTCTATTTGCTGTAGGTGCTTAGTATGCTACATACTGAATAGGGTGTTACACTCACTTATGGGCCAGTTAAGTGCCAAGTATAGTGGGGTTATAACTTCTTTTGCTCTCAAGGTGATGCCTTTACTAATCAAATGAGCTATGTGGAAAGTTTTCCTTACAATGGTAGACGTGTTGGTCGAAGTTAAGGTCACGGTCAACCTGTGATCCCAGGTCACTTACCATTTCATGGGTACTTGGAGTATTGTTGTTGATTTGATAGTTTGAAGGGACATTGTTTGTGCCAAAGGGAATGATGATGCATTTCTTTGCATTCAGTTTAAGACTGTGACTAAGACACCAGTCATTGGTCTGTGTGAGACCCCTCCTGGAGTATACTGATATCATTTGGGGATTCAATTATTGCATCCAGTTTGCAGTCTTCTGCAAACTTGGTCAGCCACAGCCCTTTAGTTTTGACCTGAACTTCTGAGAATTATATACCAAACAGTAGGGGACTCAGCACTGACACCTGTGGCACCCCACTGGTAACAGATCTGTTGGTTGATGTGGAGTCACTCACTCTGATAAAGTGTGTGTCTGGCTTGTGAGCCAGTTGACAACCAATCTTACAACAAAGGGGTTTACATTCAGGGTCCAGATCTCAGCCTAGCTGGCAAGCTAAAACTCCAATACCCTCTCTGTCCAACCAGTGCTTTGTGTCCCTGCCCAAGTAGCTGACACACACACACTTTGAGATAAGTATTTATACAACTTCACAGACACTCCTGGGAAAGGCTGACACAGATTCTCCAGCTGTGCTTACCCAGACTATACGGTAGTAATTACTGCCACCACCAGCTAATAATTATCAGCTACCCAAAGGCCCTTAAAAGGGCGTCCAATTATTACTGTGCAATATTATTATCCAATAGTAGTGTAACTTAAGCAATCAAGGCTTATTGGAAGGGCTTAGTACAAGATCACTTATAAACATGCAATGTACTCTAGAGCTTAAATTATCTCTACATAAACCAGCCACAGTTGAAAAGGGTTTAAAAATATTTAATAAATACTAAAAACACAAGACAATACTACTACACCACAGTGCTATTGAAGAGTTCAGAGATCATACAGAAACTTAAAATAATTCCGTAGTACAGTTCTGACATAACAGAAAAACACACTCTAATCTTTATAGTCCTAGCTATTTCTACAAGAAAACAGACTTCTAAGACAACTTACTTAAGACACAGGCAGTGCTGAGTTAGATGTCCAAGATCAAAATGCTGAATAATCTCTGGTTCTCACTGTTTAAATTGAAACTGCAGTTCTGCTAAACATTACATCACCTTTTACACCTTCCTGGTTCCCAGGCCACACAAAAACTGCATTTACATTATTTTACACTTAGAGCAATAAAGGACATTCCACATATGTAAATTCTGGTCATTAACTTTAACCTTAAAACAATAGGCAGGAAGCCTTCATCTAGTCGGACCAGAGCTGAATTGTAAAACATAAAGGGCAGTGATGAAATAATTTTAATTTCAAAGGAAAGACTTGAAATGCTTGGCTTAGTTTTCCTTACAGCAGATGGCAATGCTGCCACATTGTTGAAACAGCATTTCTTTACATTTAAGACACAAGCTTGTATTTTACATTTATATTTACAAATGCCAGAATTATGTGCACAATTCTATCTGGCTAGGCTGGCAGTCTTCACCTTTCTCTACCAGTCTTCACATCTCTTCACCCATCTCTACCCAATCTTCATCAGATTGTCTTCTCCTTTTCTGCATATGTGCCTGAACCACCATAATCTGGTTTTGTCCAGCTTTTCTACAACTGGAGTTACTTTGACTTCTGCTCTTATGCCCTCATTTCTTCATCTGTTCCACAGAGTGCCTCCTACCACTCATCTCAGGCATCTAATCTCCATCACTTCTAGCTTCAACTGCTCTGCCTTTATGGCCCAGATTTCTATACTATACTGTAACACTAGTCGTCCACTGTTTTGTACACCCTACTTTTCAGCTTCTTTTGCATTCTTCTGTCATACACTACACTTAACACTCTGTGCCAGTTGGCTTCAGCCCCTCTGATTATAGCTTTAACCTCCTCATTCAAACTTCCCATCTCCTCAACCACCCATTCCAGACACCTGAAGCTGTTAAGCTGCTCCACTATTTTCCCTTCTATCTCAGTTCTCATCATATTCTGATTCCCCTATTTCCTGCCATCACAACTGTCTTATCTGTATTCAGTTTCATCCCATTTGCCTTCAGTTTTGCTTTCCATTCCACTATACTTTGCTGAAGTGCTTGCTCAGAGTTTGCCTGTAATGCCACATTGTCTGCATAGAGCAACTTTGTTGATCTGTCCCTTTTGACCTGTTTCCTAACTTATCCCATCACCCACATGAACAGCAGTGGGCAGAGAGATGAACCTTAATGCACACCTACTCCCACTGGGAATTTGTCTGTGAGATCGAAGATAGTTCATACTTGAGCCACTGGGTCCTTGTACATAGCTTGCACTAATTCTGCCAGTGTTTCTGGGACTTTGAACCACCGCATGACTGCTCAAATCAGCTTTCTTAGGTACTTGTCATAAGCCTTCTTCAAATCTAGGAAAGCCCAGTTGGGCTTTCCTCATTTCCTATTTCTTTTCAAGTATCGGTCTTGCTGCAAACACTGGGTCAGTTATGTTGTATCCGTATCTGAATCTGAACTGCTCATCTCCCATTTTACTTTCTACTAGTGTGCATATTCGTGTATCAGACACCCTCTCCAGAACTTCCATGCAATGTGACAGGAGTGTGATACCTATGTAATACCCATAATTGTTGATGTCCCCTTTATTCTTGAACTATGGTTCTAGTATGCTCCAGTTATCTCGGATATGCCTTTTTTCCATACTGCTATGAGTACCCTCAGAAAGCATTTCTCCCCTATTTCATCCAGCATCTTTATCATATCTGCTGTGACCTCATCTGAATCTACTGCTTTCCCAGACTCAGTTTTCCTTAGTGCGGTTCCTACTTCTTCTATTGTAAAACGTAAAAATAAACTGTAGACCACCCCGACTTATGAATGCACTTTATTAAAACAAAAAGCAGAATAAAGTCAGATAAGCGCTTTTGCGTTGTATAACTATCAGATCACACATTCTACTAAAAACATCTGTTTAAAAATATTCAGACATCCAATAAAAAACATTGTTGCATTATACCTATTCAACAGAGACTCATTTCAGTTTACATCCCTTTAGTACTGGCTTGAAAAGAACACAACTATTTAAGCCAGGATATTTATCAGCTTTTAGTCTCAAAATCCATTTTAATTTTACTGTCTCTGTATAATTAAATAAATCGCCTCCTCTATAATTATTATGTAAACACTGTAGCACCCTAAAAACAAAATGATGTCCCCTGTTCTCCTTAATATGCTTGGCTAAAGTGTCATTTTCATTGCCCATCCTAATCTCATACAGCTGACTGAAAATCCTATCCTTAAGCTTCTTGTTGCTTTTACCAACATAAAATACATGGCATAGTTTACACGTTGCCAAATATATCACATCCTTGCTATTACAATCTGCATAAAACCTAGGCTGAAAAGTAAAATCTAGCTGAGGAAGTCTAAAAAATGTTCTTTGCCTATATAAAGAAAGGCTCTGCAATTATGACATGCATGGGTGCCCAGTCTGTTAGAAGTTAAACATTTTTTCTTTACATTTAGTATTTGTGTACCGCATAACTGCCATTTTAAGTTCATGCAGTTTTTGTACAAAAAACATGGATTAGAGCCTACTATGGCTTCTGTTGTAAAGAGTGCTGGAATAATAATTTATTGTCCTTTGACAGCATGCACCCTAGATTCATCTATCCCAACGTAGTTAGAAGTCAGTTTTTGAGAACATCTACGTTACGTATAGAAGGTGATGATTCTGATAAATTTATGGATGAAATGACAGAAATGTTTAACCAAAGGGGCTATAGTCAGGATGTTTCAGGGTCGAAAAAGCAACGTGTCTATGATGAAAGAAATACAACAGCTGCACCATATTTTCTGAGATGTGAAAGTAGGAACATCAGCCAGATAGTCTCAAATTCTAAACTTAGATTTAGTATTAACTATACCAGTGATATTAGGGCAGTATGTGATATCATACATAAAAATTGGAAAATACTCACTACTGACTGTAAAACAGAAGCCATAGTAGGCTCTAATCTATGTTTTTTGTAAAAAAAAAACTGCATGAACTTAAAAAGGCAGTTATGTGGTGCACAAATACTAAATGTAAAGAAGAAATGTTTAACTTCTAACAAACTGGGCACCCATGGATATCGTAATTGCAGAGCCTGTGTGTGTGTGTGTGTGTGTGTGTGTGTGTGTGTGTGTGTATATATATATATATATATATATATATATATATATATATATATATATATATGGACAATGCAGTGGTGCAGCAGTAGCGTTGTCACCTCACAGCAAGAGGTTCTCCAGTTTGATTCTCGGCTGGGGTGTCTTCTGTGCAGAGTCTGCATATCCTCCCTGCGTTTGTGTGGGCTTCTTCCAGGTGCTCTGGTTTCTTCCCACATTACAAAGACATGCGACTGAAGTGTTTCTCCCCGGGCCTCCACTGAAAATTGGCTTTGTTCCAAGTTGGACTTTCCCGGTTAACAAATGTTAAATAAATAAATAAATAAATACCCAAAGATCAGTTTTTTTAGACATCCTCAGCTAGACTTTACTTTTCAGTCTAGGCTTTATGCAGATTGTAATAGCAAGGATGTGATATATTTGGCAACATGTAAACTATGCCACGTATTTTATGTTGATAAAAGCAACAAGAAAATTAAGGATAGGATTTTCAGTCACCTGTATGAGATTAGGATGGGCAATGAAAAGAATGCTTTAGCCAAACATATTAAGGAGAACAGTGGACATAATTTTGTTTTTACGGTGCTTCAGTGTTTACATAATAATTATAGAGGAGGTGATTTAATTTTATGGAGACAGTAGAATTAAAATGGATTTTGAGGCTAAAAGCTGATAAATATCCTGGCTTAAATAGCTGTGTTCCTTTAAAAGGGCGTAAACTGAAACGAGTCTCTGTCGAATAGGTTATAATACAACAATGTTTTTTATTGGATGTCTGAATATTTTTAAACAGATGTTTTTAGTAGAATGTATGATCTGATGAAGCGTTGGTTATACAACACGAAAGCACTTATCTAACTTTATTCTGCTTTTTGTTTTACTTAAAGTGCATTCATAAGTCGTGGTGATCTAGCAAGTTTATTTGTACGTTTTACTTGGATGCTTACTTTGGTATTGACCTTTATCGGTATTGACCTTTATCGGTGTTTGGAACCTTTTTTTGTTTATTTTACTTCTTCTATAGTGGGCTCCTCTTCTTCTCCCATTGCAGGCTGCGTCTGGGGCAGTACAACTTCTGTGGGGTTTTTTCATTTAGCTGCTGGAAGTACTTCTTCCTGCCTTTGATGTCCTGTGGACTGCTCAGCAGATTGTTGCTGGCATCCCTTATGAAGAGAGTCTGACTATCTTCTTTATCTTTCTGTCTTTGCCTTGCAAGCTGATATAGTTTCTTTGTGCCATCTGTTGAGTCACTTTCCAGAAGACAGCCTCTGATGTCTTGTTCTTTGATACTGCAACGCCTTTCTTAGCCTCTTTGGTAGCTAACCAGTAATCTTTCCTAGCCTGGTCAATCTTTTCTGTCTCCCACTTTTTCCTGCATTCCTTTCTTTTGATGACTTCCTGGACTTCTACATTCAACCACCAGCTTTCCTTATACATTGTATTTCCAAACCTGGCTCATCCACATATCTGTTCTGTATTCTTCACACATGTTTTTCTGAGGTGCTGACATTCTTCTAAAACTACACCTGTTTTCTCTTCTTCTTGAGTTGTTAGAGTCCCGAGTAAGCCCTTGAACTGTTGTGATTTTGGAGCCTTCTCTGACCACTGCTGTGTGTTAGCTGTTTCATTGGGGATGGCTCTGTAACCACTGATTCTACCCCAGTGCCCTTTCCTTACTAGGAGGAGGTCTATCCCAGTTGCATGGTAGCCAGTCTTGTATGGGATCTCGTGACTCTCTTTCTGAACCATGTGTTAGCTACTACCAAGCCACTTTCCAGACAGAAGTCGAGAATGGCCTCTCCTTCTTTATTCCTGCTGCCACACCCATGTGGACCCAGTCAGTCCTCATACCCTGTTCTGTTTGTCCCAATATGTGCATTCAGGTCACCCATTATCAACACCAATTCATGCTGTCCTCCTTTATCTAGTAAGTCCTACAACTGTGGTGTGAATGCACTCTTTTCCTCACTATCACAGCCTTCTTGTGGGGAGTAGGTTGAAATTATAAAGTGTCCTATCCTAACACTGAAGTCTGAGTACCATGAATCTGTCACCAATTCTGATGACATCCCTCACAGTCTTCTGAAGCCTCTTCCTCACCACAATTCCATCACCATTTTTAGCTACTTCTCCTCCAGAGTAGTAGACTCTGGATGCCAAGCCAAGTGGCTATGCAGCATTGCCCTACCATCTTGTCTCCTGGGTACATAGAATGTCCAGCCTCCTCCATACCATCATGCCATCCACTTACAAGCCATGTCCTATCAGTGAAAAAGAAGTTATGTACCTACCATAACGTTCCATGTTAGTTGTCTTCATCTCGCCTTCTTTCTTGCTAGTTGGGATCGGAGCTGATCCTCGGCTCCGACTTGGCCATCTTCTATAGCTCAAGAGCTGTTTACTGGCTCGAGGCTACCCCTTATCCCATGATGCCTAGTGATAGATACCCAGATCTCATTTGAAATAGCTAACCCCAGACATAGCCAGAGAATCAACCTGTCCAAACAAACGGGTTGAGCATACCTGTCATACTCTCTAAGTCAGTAGGGGAAACAAACCAGAGAACACTCAGCCAGTGAAACCAGAACTCCTCTCGATTCAATAGGACAGGGGGATGGAGGGTGGGATGCAAGAAAGAAGGCGAGATGAAGACAACTAACATGGAACGTTATGGTAGGTACATAACTTCTTTATGTTGAGTTGTCTATCTCACCTTCGTTCTTGCTAGTTGGGACAGCGTCCCTAGCACCTACAATCCTGGGCGGCTCATTGGAACAGACTCTTCAGAACAGTGGAACCAAAGTCAGCTCTGCTCCTGGACACCATATCTAGCTTGCAATGAGAAGTAAAGGTATGAAGATTTGCCCACGTAGCAGCTGCACAGATAGAATCCATGGGCAACCTAGATTGGAAGGCTACAGAGGTGGCCAAAGCCCTAGTAGAATGACCTTTCGGTCTGATAGGCAACTCTTTGTTTCTCAATTGATAAATGAAAGTAATAATGTGAGACAACCACCTGGATAAGGTCACTTTGGAAACTGTGAGACCTTGTTTGCCTAGAGCATAGGAAAGGAACAGTTGGTCCAACTTCCTTACATCCTTAGTCCTATGCAAGTAAAAACGCAATTGTCTATGAACGTCCAATTGGTGTAATTTGTATTCTGCCTTGTTGGTGTGGTTAGGGAAAAACACAGGAAGCTCTATAGATTGGTTTAAATTAATTTCTGAGCAGACTTTCAGAAGGAACGAAGGATTAGTCTTCAGAGCAACTCTGTCCTTATGAAAAACCATGTATGGAGGACGAGCACATAGTGCCTGAATTTCAGAGGCGCGTCTGGCTGAAGTAATAGCTACCAGAAAGAGTGTTTTCCAAGATAGAAACTTAATGGAGCAGGACGCTGCAGGTTCAAAGGGGGGCATAATTAAGGAGGTTAGTACCAAATTAAGGTCCCAAGGAGGAGGTGGATCTCTCACTGGAGGTCTAAGGAGAGTAGTCCCTCTTAAAAAGGCTTTACAGAGCTTATGAGACAATGTTTGAATTAGACAACCCAACATGAAAGTTAGAAATGGCCACCAAATGAACCCTGATTGTAGCAGAAGCGGACCCAGAATGAAAAAGTTGTGGTAGGAATTCCAAAATTTCGTGGACTGGGGCTGAAAAGGGATCTATGTTCCTAGCCTCTGCCCAACAAGAAAAACGTTTCCATTTGCTAGCATAAGTTTTTCTAATTGTGGACTTGTGAGAGGAGACAATAATCTCACGTATGGCCGGGGAAATGCTGGGAAGCCTGGCTAAGGTTGGAAGTGGAGCAACCAAGCTGTGAGCTGGAGTGTTTGGATGGATTGATGCAGCCCGCCTGATTGATGAATCAGTAGGTCTGGAATCGGATCCAGAGTCCAAGGCTGATCGAGAAGGTAATGGTGCAGGAACGGAAACCATATTTGTCGAGGCCAGTAGGGGGCAATGAGGATCATTTTGCAGCCCAACGATATTGCATTCTGTATGAGTTTTGGAAACGGGGGAAAGGCATAAAGAAGTCCCTGAGGCCAATCGTGGACTAGAGCGTCTCTGGGTGAGTGACCTGGAAGCGGAAGAAGGGAGAAGTAGTTGCTGCATTTGCTGTTGAAGGGGGTGGCAAAAAGATCGCAACAACGCTGTCCCCATTTGCAGAAGATCAGAGCCGCAACTACCTGATTCAGATACCACTAGTGAGGAATGAGAATAGCTCTGCTGAGCCTGTCCGCTATGACGTTGGACCTCCCAGAGATGTGCGTCGCAATCAGAAATCGTTGGGAGGAAATCGCCCACTGCCACAGTCTGAGTGCTTCTCGACATAGGGGGTAGGACTTGGTTCCACCCTGCTTGTTGATGTACCACACCACTGACATGTTGTCCTTTTGAATTGCAATGGTCCCAGAAGGGAAACAGCAATGCTAGGAGCACGGCTCTCATTTCTAGGACATTTATATGCAGATGGTACTCGTGAGGCTGCCAAGTGCCTTGGACTGTCCTGCCCTGATAATGCCCCCCCCCCACCCTATCAGGGAGGCGTCTGTGGTCACTGTGGCAACCGGTGGGGGCTGAATGAAGGGTCTGCCCTGAGTCACCAGTGGGGAGACCATCCACCAGGAAAGGTGCCTTTTGCATGCTTCTGTAATCATGATCATGTGAGATATGGGCAGCTGTTGGAAGGACCACTGTGTGAACAGAAGCCACTGAAGGATCCTCATGTGAAAGCGGGCCAGTGGGATTAGAAGAATTGCCGTTGCCATGGAACCCAGAGTTTGAAGGACGAACCTGACTTGGATTCTTTTGCTCTGCATTAGAACTTGTACTTGCCGGCGAATTGTAGACACCCTTTCTGGCGGTAGCCTTGCGGACATGTTCCTTGTGTCTAAGTCTGCTCCTATATAAGTGATAGCTTGACAGGGCAACAAGGCAGATTTTTCGAAGTTTATTGTAATGTCTAGCTGGGAGCAGATTGTGATTGTGTAGTCCCTGGCTTGCAGAAGTTGATGCCTGGTAGTAGCAGTGAGGAGCCAGTCGTCTAGATATGGAAACACCTGGAATCCTCGATGTCTCAGGTGAGCCGTGACCATTGCCATACATTTGGTAAACACCCTGGGGGCTGTGGTGAGACCAAAGGGCAGAGCTCTGAACTGGTATTGACTGGCTCCCTGCCAGAAGCGAAGGAATCTCCTGGAGCACCTGTCCATTTTGATATGGTAGTACGCATCCTGAAGATCTATGGAGCACATCCAATTGTCCTGACCCAGAAAGGGTAGAATGGACTGTAGCGTGACCATCCGAAACTTTGTTCTTTGAACAGACTTGTTTAGTCTGCTGAGATCCAGAATCGGTCTCCAGTCCCCTGTCTTTTTTGGTACCAAAAAGAACCTTGAGTAAATTCCGGATCCGTGTTGGTCTGCCGGGACTTCCTGGATGAGTCTTTTTTCTAGCAGTTTTGAAACTTCTAAAACTGCTTGGTCCCTTAGATTGGGTGGAACATCTGGAAGGGATTTGCTTGACGGTAAGGGGGGTTGAGAGAAGGGAATTTTGTAACCTCTGGATATAATGGACCGTACCCATTTGTCTTGCTTTAAATTTTGCCAGGCTTTTGGGTACAGTGAAAGTCTTCCCCCGACTGCCTCCAGAGGTGGGCAGCGGGACAGCCCTTCAGGGATGCTGAAAGGGCTTCTCAGAGAAGGATTCTCTGTTGCCCTGGTTCTGTGGACCCCCCCCTGCCATGAGGGTGACGTCTGTTGTTGTTTCCCCCTCTGCCCCTGGAGGAAAAATCGCTACGTGTGTCAGGCGAGGCTCCCTGGGATTTTCGGAACCACATTTTACAACCCAATACTCTCTCAACTTCTAATCCCTCAACAATCTTAACTCACTTCTCTCTCTCTAGTAAAACTCATGGCAAAATCAATAAAACAAACACAACAGCAGCACAGTTCTCTATCACTAACACACTAAGGTAGAAGTGTATCCAGCCAGACTAGCCCGGTCAACAAATGTAAAATAAATAAATAAATAAAATAAACTCTTCTGACCCTTGGGGTATGGTCTGGAAGGAGTGGAAAAACAGACTCCCATGGCAGAGAGAGTCTTGCCTTCTTGCTCACACCTAGTAAAAGTGTCTTTCACCTGTGGTCCAAAAAGAAAAGAACCATCAAAGTGGGTGTTGGTGAATGACGCTTTAAAGGGTTCCGCAAAATTACACAGCCGCATACATGCATGTCTCCTGAGGGCCACGCCCGTACCTGCGGCTCTACTCGCACCATCGGCTGCATAGGAAATGAGCCTCATGGAGGAGTTGACTACAGAATTAAGGGTCGCCAGCTGGGAAGCCACTTTAGCTTGAGCCCCATCAGCTGATGGATCTTGAAGGGTATCTCCGAGCTCTTTAAGGAGATCCCTCTGAAGCCAGGTAAAATGGCATAAGTAGTTCAGTGACCTCAAAGAAAAGGTTGCTGAAGCAAACATTCGCTTCCCGTATCTGTCCATGGTCCTAGACTCCTTGTTAGGAGGATAGACAGATGAAGAGGTTTCCACTAACTCTTTTTTGGTGGCTGCTGCTACCACCATGGCATCAACAGGAACACCTTTGGTAAGGAACTGCTTATCATGGGGTGCTGTGATGAACTTGCCAGGTCTCCTCGGAGTTGGTTCCACTGTATCCAGGGCTGACCAAGCCTTTCGAGCCATCACTGACATAAGTGGATCGAAAGGCAGAGAAACCCAGGAGGTGGAAGGTCGGGAACCGAACACATCCAGAAATATAGACTCATCCTCGGGAGGGGCTAGGGGATTCCAATTCCCCCTCTGCTTAAGCATTTCTAGGATGTCTGAAAAGGAAACAGCTTCAGAGGGGGATCTCGGGTACCCTCCCGAATCATCTAAGTCTGTATCAGAAGTGACAGACTCAGGGGAGTCAATGTGCTTCCTCTTGCACTTCTTCTTATGAAGGGGCTCCTCTGAATGATCAGGGGAGGCCTCGGAAGAGGAGGAAACACCCAATGGGGTGCCCTGGAGTGCCGGTTCCCCACGCTTGGGGTCTGGAGGAGGAGCAGAGGTTGGCACAAGCACTACAGGGGACGGAGTCGATGGGGCCGATAGTGGA
>NC_056737.1:1588701776-1588733820 GCF_019279795.1 Protopterus annectens
ATAACCTCTTTTGATCTGGATGCAAACCCTTTTGTGATAAGGTGGTCCACGTAGAAGGATTTTCTAACCACTTTGGCAATGTGATTATCAAAGGAGAGATTACTATCTACTTGGGTCCCCACATCCCTTATTACATCTTCCGTATTTAGGGGACTACCACCTATGTGGTAGTTTGTGGGTACTTTGCTTTTTCCAAAGGGGATGACTATGCACTTTTTGTCATTTAGCTTGAGGCCATGATTATAACACCAGGTATCCGTCTCAGTGAGACCCTTTTGGAGGATGTCTGTGTCAGCTGGAGAGTCAATTATAGCCCCTAGTTTGCAGTCGTCTGTAACTTGTAACCGGTTTAGAGTCAGACCTAGCTCCAGCAACCCTTCCCATATGGGTTTTGTCCGTGAGCCAGTTGGCAACCCATCTTGTGACATAGGGGTTTATGTTCAGGCTGGTGAACTTGTCTATAATACCAGAATGGGGAATGGTGTTGAAGGCCTTGTGAGGTCTAGGTAGGCTGTGTGTACCAACTTTCCCCCATTTACAGCCTTGGTAACTGTCTCAAAGAAGTCCACCAGGTTTAGGAGGCATGATCTGCCCTTAAAGCCGAACTGGGTAGGGTCCAGTGTTTGGAAGTTCCCAATGTCTCTGTTAATGAGTTCCATGATGATGCGCTCCATAGCCTTGCAGACCAAGCTAGTCAGGCTTATAGGACGATAGTTCCCGGGGTCTGTTGTGGCTCCACCTTTGTGGAGAGGAATAACCGTTGCTGTCCGCCACTCTATGGGTACGTAACCTGTGGAGAGGTTGAGTTTGAACAGTGTGTTTAGGTGAGGGGTTAGTTAGTCTTTGAGCTCGTGTAATACGCAGCCTGGACATCGCCCGGTCCAACTGATGCTGTGTTTTTGGCTTTGGAGAGGGCTGTTTTAACCTGAGTGTCTGTGATTTCAGGGGCTCTACAGTCTTCTGGTATGGTTATGGGCTCTTTTGGGGGTGAGAGGGGTTTGTGCTCAACCTGTCTGCCAGGATGTTGGCAATATCGGTCGGTTCAGTGTATTTTGTACCATTCTGCACTAACTCTGAGCAGATATGAGCATTGCCACTTAGATTCTTGACATAGCTAAATAATGCCTTGTGGTTATCTTTGGAGTCCTTGGCAATCTTTCTTTCAAAACTCGCCTTGGATGATTTTATGAGAGATCGTAGTTTTTTGCTGATACTGATCAGGGATGTCTTCCCTTCTTGGGATTTTACTCTTTTCTGTACTAGTTTCCTCCTTCTATTGTATAGCTTGTTTATGGCAAGAGTCCATCAGACTGGTTTCCTTTGCTTGGAGGAGTGAGCCTTCGTTATGCTTGGGATAGCACGATCCATGCATTCTTGTAGGTGCCCATAGAATGCATTAGTAAAGGATTTTGCAGCTTGGACAACGTTATCCTTTAGCACGAGGGCTTTGAAACTTTCCACATCGGTCTTAAGTAACATGAAGTTTGCTTTTGAAAAGTTTTTCACAGTGGTTTCCTTGTCTGGGGGTGGGGGGTGAAATGTGGATATCCAAAGTGATTTGTTTATGGTCAGATCTAACCAGCGAGGGGTTGACCTCCGGTGTGGAGCACCAGTTGCCCATGTTGGTGATGACAAGGTCCAATATGTTGTCACCTCTGGTGGAAGTGTTGACCAGTTGATCCAGGGCGTTTGAGTTTATAAATTCTAGGAAATGTTGGGCAAGGGAGTTAGTAATAAAAACAAGAATGAGCAAAGGGTGCAGTACGGGCAGCAAAGAACAATGAATTAAAATAAAAATAAAATGCTGCACGAAAAACTTACATGGCAAGACTTTTTTTTACCTGTTTAATTATTTTTAAATAAAGAGTCTTGCCATGTAAGTTTTTCGTGCAGCATTTTATTTTTATTTTAATTCAAGGGAGTTAGTACTTCAGTAGTTCTCCCAGTTAATGTTTGGGTAACTGAAATCACCCAATATTAGGGTGTTTGGTAGGACCTTTATATTTCCCAGTGTTTCCAGGAAATGCGGAATGGGGGTCCTGGGACATGGTGGGTGATCTGTAGCAAGCTACAATTTGAATTGCAGTTTTGCCCGTTGTTAATTGCACATGGATGATCTCTGAAGCATCGTGCTGTGCCACTAACCTGGAGGTGTGGGTATCCTTGATGAATATGGATATGCCCCCGCCTTTTGTATTTCAGTCCGGGTTCTGTGGCAGAAATTTATGGTAGGAGTTGTAGCCTGGTACTGCTGGGGTGCTCTCTGGAGCCTTAAACCAGGTTTCTGTTACTGCACCTATATCGATGCTGGAATCACTGCTGCAGTATCATTTCTGAAGAATGAGACTTCACTGCTCATCTGCATAAATTTCAGAGCTTTGGGCATCTCATGTGAAGGCTGGTCTCCTCCTTAAGGGAAAACATCAAATTGATGCTGAGTAGAAAGGTGAGATTAATCTGCACGACTTTCCCTTTTCTTGGAGTGAGAAACAGATTGTGCCCAACAAGTGTGTCTGAACGGTATCATGTAAAATGACTGCAACTTGCAGACTTGAGGTCATGAGAAAGAATACAGAAAATAATGTTTTTCCTTTCTTTATATGGAATTCCCCACTGAAGGAATGAACGAAGAAGGCGAAGTTGGGTAGGAGTCCATACTGCAGCAGTGAGTCCCAGTGTGAATATAGTACATCTGGGTAATAATTTACAGTAGATGCTTGAATACTGTAATCACTGTTACACTATCATTTGTAAAGAACGTGAAGAGTACTAAAGCAGTACAAACTTGTAGTGGAAAACCCTGCTTTGTTTCAGTAGAAAGAATCCAGTTTGCAGTACTTGGAAAAAAGAGAAATGGAAATCCAAGTAGCTACTTCACAGATGACCTGGGCAGTCAAATTTCTGAAAAATGCTATATAAGAAGCTGCTTACCTTGCAGAGTGGGCCCTGGCCTGTCCTTGACAGGTACTTCCATGGTAAATATTAGAGAAGACAATGCACTCTGTCATTTGGAGAAGCTAATCTGCCTAATATGAATCGCTGGTCCGAGTTTCTACACTCTCCCTTTCTAATAAAGTAACACGCTAGCTATGTACATCCAGCAAATGTCAAAATCTGTTGCCTCCATTTTGAAGCTTATAAAAGAATGTTAGGAGATGGACAGTTTGGTTTATGGCTAGCTCAGAGATCATCTTCAGCATGATGGATGGACTTGCTCCCAAGGACATACTGTCCTGATAAAAAGTGTTTAAGCCTCTGTGGCTTCCTGGTCATCAATGCCCACAGCCTCAGAAATCTTGAGAACAAAAGTCACAGCCACTGGGAAAATTGATTTTCCAAGGTAAAAAAATTGAGAGAGTAGTGTTAGATGGTTCAAAAGGAAGGCGTGTGTGTTTCTCAGGCATGAAATCCTTATCCCAGAAGGTAGAGACAAGCTTCTTAGATGCCCTAAGATTCAGGAACAGATAGTTACTGCAGAAGGGATAGGAAGGATCCTGAGGCTAACATCTTGAAATGGCAGACAGTTGAACATCTAATAAAGCATAAGCTCCAAGCTACACAAGGCACTTATGTTAACAATGACCTGCTTTACAATTACCTGCTTTACAAAGTCTTTCCTTGGGAAATCTGGCAAATAAAAAAAAAACTTCACACGTAACTAAGTAGGTATTCCTGGTCAGTGACTTTCTGGTTTCCTAAATGATGGACAGCACCCCAGGACTGAAGCCCTTCCATTAGGGAATTAAGATACTATTCTCTGGTCAGTTAGTCAGCCTAAGCCAGCTGAATCTGGGGTGTGCAATACTGATCTTGCATTGGGGGCAAGGTGTACAGTTCCTGCCTTCATCTACAGTAGTAGTAAGGAGGTTCAAAGATGCCTCAACAAAAAGGGGCTACTAATATCAGGTCTGCTTTTTTCTCTCTGTCTTTCACTAGGACACTGGGGGATAAAAGAGATGGAAGAAAATACATGCATAAGCCCTTCGCTCCAGCTGAGAAAAACAATTGCTGGTCCACCCATGCTTGTCTGTATAGGAACCTTGAAAAGAATCCCCTGATCTGGCAGTGCTACATAAGGCATAAGGGACATGCAAATTTTCAGGTCTGCCCACCATTTATGATGGCTGGAGGAGGATTTACACAGGTAGTCCAGCATGCATGATATTCTGACAGGTTATAGACGGATTAGGAGAAGAATCTACTGGAGAACTGTTTCCCAATCGAACACTGTCAGCCTGAACAACTCACAATAGTTGGTAACCACTTGTTTATGTAGCATACATCTGTGGTGTTGACTTTCACTAACATGACTGTGGGCAATGAGGTATTCCTGAAGACCTGGAGGACTCAGAACAATGCCAGTATCTTGATGCTGACACAGCATTTTGAGTCTTATAGGTCCATTTCCATTAGATGCTTATATGTCCAATGCAGGCTCACCAAGCATAGTTGCACGTGTCAGCTGGTGAATGCACTTGGAAAGGTAAAGGCTATCCATGACTCTGACTCATCTGCTGTGCCCACCAACAAAACTCTCTACAAACAAAAGGGATAATAGGAGGTTTTGCAAGGTGGATTCAGACACTGTAGCCACAGACTTTTACAGTATTACCATTGTATCTTTTTCACATGAATCTTCACCACAGGGATCATAAGTAGGAAAGATGACATTGTGCTCTAGGGCCCTTAGAACTTCTTGACTGTCAGTAAGCTACACGGCTTAGAAGTATAAAGACTTGATTACAACCAAGGTGGCTCAAGTTCAAGTAAGAGCCTGTCACTGAATGGAACTGGAAGGGCAGGACTGGCATGTTCATACTGGGGAGAGGGTTCCTTGTAGGCATGTTGATGCTCCACAGTAAATGCATGCTTGCCCACTGCATTCATCCACTAAAGGAAGAATGTGAGCAGTGTATAACCAAACTGATGCAAGTAGTCCTTGGCGCCACATGTGAAGGATTGTGAACGTACTGGGCTGAGGGTCACAGTCCCTGTAATTACACAGTGCTATAAACATACACACTTAGTTGCCAAGATGCTGGTGAGGACACAAACCACCATCATGGTTGGCTGTAAGACAGCCCCCCCGGCACCTGTACTGTGATGGGCAAACATCCCTTGCATATGGAATGAATGCACTGAACCGAACTTGGGATTGTCTTTTGGTAACTTATAATATACTCACTGTTCTTTGCAATCTGTGCGTTACTTCTAGGGCCTTTATTTACATGGCAGCCCTTCATTACGTGTTTTTTTTCACTTTTACAGAGAATTGTACAAGTGCAGCAGTGCAAAAATCTTACATTTTAAGCTTAAATTAGTGTTCATGGAGATCTTGACACCTTAGGTTTTAAGGAAAATAAAAGTCCCATGTACCTTAAGGAGAGTATTCAGTGTGTATGGTATTTCATATGTGCAAGTAATGTCCTGGGGTATGATGAACACTGACAGCCAGACATTGGGACCTGGCAATACAGTGAAGTAAGTGACTTCCTCAAAATAACGTACTGTTCAAGTACGGAATTAACAGTCTGCAGCACCATTAGGGAAGGCTGAACAATAAGAAAAAAAGACCCCTGGTGTGTCAAGTCTGGCCTAATAGAACAGGAGCTGAGGCACAACTTGACCTGATCTTTGACTTTGGTCTTCCGCTGATTAAGGTGTCTAAATGCTCACAGGGTCACTACAGGACTTTATGTAACTGCTGACATGAAAAAAAGCTCATGAGGTATGCTGAAGTGACTTTTGCATCTTTCACTGCATTACGGCCTAAAACTGGTGTGCAGATAGGATTTTGTTTTAGCATTGGATTTTAAGTGTTTCTTTTGCTGACTGGCTGTACAATTTCTGAGCAAAGAAAAATCTGAAAATTTACAGAAAAACATAATTCTGTTTTTTTTTTTCATATTTTAATACATAACAGCAATGATCAAAAGACTACAACTGCACTAACTAGTATTAATGTCACTGTAAAGAATTTTTTATTTGCTAAATACATTAATATTCACATAATATTAGATTTGTCTGGCCTATACTTTTTAGCTTCATTTACTTGAGAAAATGTTACAGAATCTACAGATATGTGTAAAGTGCTAGAGGTACAGCACATTCTACAGCTGCTACTTGTGAATAAGTTAATAATGTACATCAAAACTTGGAATAATATTTGTTGTCAAATGAGGATGAAACTGCTAATCAGAATTTTGCTGTTAAAAAATCCTTTTATAAGCAACACCTGCAAAGATCTCATTGGCTTTGTCTTGTAATTATAAGATTTATAATAACAGCAAGTTTCACAACTGAAAAAATTAAACAGCAAATCTAAATCAGTCTACACAACCCCAACACTTGCTGTTCTCCTTTTAAAATGTGCTCACTTGGCTTAGCCATTTTGTACTGCATGGAGGATGGAGGTATAACTTATGGCACTGTAATAGGATACAGCCTGGTGGATCTCTGCCATTCTGCTTTTGTTAGCACCACAAGGTCTTAATTTCAGAGACTGTGCCCCTCAATGGAGTAGATTTATGCATTGCGCACCCTCCATCACCGAAATAAATATACACATAAACAGATCTTGAGTGCTAAGATTTTGGACTCTCTGCTATGATTTTATATGGAATTTTTGGATACTTGGCTGCAAGTCAAGTGTTTTTTCACCATTTGGACATGCACTGAATGGATCTAGTGCACATCTGCAGTGTCTGAGTGTATAAAAAGGCTACTAAACCAAATCCATAAATAACATAACAATATAAATACTGGCTTAATTAAATAATGCAATTACACAAACTCATGACATATGTATGACTTTCACATAATTATGTTAGTAAAATACACTTTTTTTTCTTTTCACAATTTAATCATGTACAGAATATTAAATGTCTTCCTGCAACAGATTTAGATTTGGTACCTCATCTGACATGTACATCAAAGTGTTAAGGCCAACACATAGGCCAAAAATTCTGTATCATCTTGAAATATATATTATGATGCACTTGTGCTGCTTAAGTCTTGAATAACTCATAAAATATCTGCCAAAAAAAAAAAAAAAAACAACAGCAACATTTTTTGTCAGCACTACTACTACGACTGCAAACCATGTAACCTAAGGCTAGTTAGCCAATTCCATTAATGTAAACTGAAAAAAAAATTCACTTCTAAAATTATGGCAGGATACGAACTGCTACACTGTAGTTCAGTGACTTATATCCTATGACAAATATTCCTCCCAGGTTGTCTATAAGGCCATACGCAGGTATAATGGACTTATCCTGAACTAAAAATGCTGATTGACTGACTTGCCTTTCTCACATCAGAGCTCTTTGGTTCCGTTGTCCAAGTTATGATTCGAGAGACAGCAAGTCTTGTTTCACTGGAATTTACAAAGTCTGCTGGATCCATTTGTCTTGAAAGGGAGTCAATGTACTTCAAGATTGCAACTTTCACCTAAAGGACAGACAACACGAAAAATGATACCATTAACATACTGAAGATGTGCCTCACAGGCAGTACATCATATTGTGTAGAGAGAAACTCATGTTCAAAAACAGACAGAGCAGATTTAAGAACAAACAAAATGCATGTAACTAATGCACAACAAACAGTAGGCTTAAGTGAGGAAGGCATGGTGGACAACTCCTGACCCCTTAATCATCTGTGTAATATGTCTAAAATAATCTGTCTTTATATCTTTATATAGGTGTGTCTCAAGTTATTTCTGCTAGACAAGTAAGAAAGCAGTCGATGTCTCAAGACTAGCGAGAAACCATCAGATTTTTTAATGATGAAAGGCTACCAGCACACAGGTACCTGTAACCATGTAACCAGCTAGTGTGCAACAAGATTCAGATGGCAGGATAAGTGGGCATGGAAAACCTGAATAGACAGCCATGGCCAGGGACAGTACTGCTGCTCTGGTATTAGACTGGCCAAGGGGTAACTGCCTTCACTGGGTACTTTCAATGTTACGAAGGAGCAATAAAATTTAAAAAAGTGAGGTATATCTTAGCACTGATTTATATCTCACCTATACAGTGCTGAAGCCTGGTGTGGTCCAGACTCAACCAGAAAGTGGTAATAATGAGGAGATGGCACAGTGGCATGCCCATCTCGAGAAGGGTAGGGCTGGTATGCACCCCAATACAGCAGCGACACCTATGGATAAGATATCCTGCACATGTCCTTGTGAGAAGGCCAGAATTGGGACTATAAGTCTCTCAAGAAGAGCTTTCTTGTCTATTTAGACAAAGTCGGTGTATGGAAGTGAAAGCATACATGGTAGTTTAGCACAGCAGGTACTGCACTTCAATTGCCTGCCAATATGTGTGTGTGTGTGTGTGTGTGTGTGTGTGTGTGTGTGGGGGGGGGTTGGTAGCAGCATAAAATTATCCTCAGTCCCCAGAAGATGACAACTCATGATCCTCTCCTGCTTACTAGGCCTACTATCCTTTGATTCTGTGATGTGGGGGAACAGGAGCTGATGGAGCCATGGAGTGTGGGTATCAGGAAAAGGAATAAAAGTCAGCTATTATAACTATCTATAAAATATAATATTGACTTATGTATACTTCTTTCACAGCATTAGGAAACATTTCGAACTACATATCACCACAATTAGAACTCAGTTTGGAAGACTAAATAAAAGCTTTTCAAACAACAGTAAGCAATCACTAGTTAACTGAAAGGAAAACTCTATTCAAAGTTAAAACATGTTTCTCTCCTTGTCTTGTTCTTCTGCGCAGCAGTAATGCCTCAGTTTCACTGCAGCATTACTTTGTAATGTGTTACATCACAGACCAGTCTGGATAGGGACTGCCAAAATTACTTTAATTTGTCTTTTAGTCTACATTTCTTCTTCCAACAATACTCACTCCGTCCTTATATTGTGTCTCTTGTCTACACATAGGAAGTCAAGATACCTTGTATTTGCATATAATGACAATGTTATGCATCACCAGCTTCTTAGGCTGTCTCACCATAATTTTTGATTCCTCCCTCTGCGGCTATATCTTTCTGACCTCCTCCACAACAAATATAACACAGAGCATTGCTTCTCAATAACTGGGTCCAAACTTAGGGAATCCCTCCCTCCCAGTCTTAAATTACTACATCTATTCCCTCTATTCTGCATATATCAGACAAAATACCTTTACAGTAAAGTCAAATGTTTTTGCTTTTCACCAAATTTATTTATTTTATTTATTTATTTATTTATTGCAGTTGGTTTACCAGGATAGTCCATTGGGCCACGAAGAACCCGTTTTCAATGGAGTCCTGGGGAGAAAAAAAAAAAAAAAATAAAAAAAACAACATTTGACAATAATTTCTAGGTACATTGTAGTAAAAGAACATAAGCAAAATATTAAAGTTTGTTACAATTAGATAGTATTACTCTTAAGGGAAGTACAAATAAGTTCTTCTATTTTTTATCTTTACCAAAAACTTCTCCATGACTTGTGAGCCACTTTCACTCCTAAATGTTACATCTAATGTAAATATTGTTACATTTATTTACATTTATTTACTTCTTTTTACCTTTGCTGCGGTTGAGTGAACTGGTCCATGAAGCCTTTTCAGTCACAACCTATCTGTAGTTGCATAATTTGTTACAGAGACAAGAATTAAATGACAACTACATAATTATATACATTACTGCAAAATTGGTTTATCATCCTGATATGTTTACATCTACACAGTTTATCTTGGTTACACAATACTGTTTTAGGATATTAAAGTTTGCTGTCTTTTTGCCCAATTTTGTATGAAATACTTCCTTAGGCACATAAAGGTATCTCATACTTCTACAACTGTTATTTCTTTTATATTTCTCAGGTAGGCCTGAAAATGGTCCAACTGGATCAGTGCTCTACTCAAGTTAATACATTTAAGTAAACAGATACATAAACTGCTTCCTTTCTTTAAATGTATCTTCAGTTGCTAAAAAAGCATTTATGGTGCATCTAAATCTCACTCCAGGCAAAGCACCACTAATGCTGTGTTTTGTTAGCTGTTCAGAGCTACTGTTCTAGCAGGTTTGCATATCTTCCCCAGAATTTCTTAATTAGATGTCAGGCACAGAAGCAGCTCTGGCCTCGTACCCCTCAAGTGTCCTTGATTTTCAGGGACATCTTTGCTTTTGGCTCAAAACTTAGCTCTGTCTCTTCTAAACTGTCCTAGAACTAGAGATTTTGTAGGAAAAGATGGTGGATTACAGTTAATAGATAATGATAATATTTAGTGCTACAGATTTCTTTTATTTCAGAAATGCACATTAATTCACCTTCTCTTATTCTACAAATGTCCGAAGTTAACGGTACTTAGTATTTTTTTTGTGTTCCTGGTTATTTCTGGATTCATCCTTGATAATCCTGGTAAAGAGCTGACAGGTGTTGTTATCTGTGATTGTAATGCTGAGACTTTTAAGACCAAAGACATTTTGAGACAGCTTCTAGTATGTCATAGTGTACTTGGCTTTATATAGTTATATGAACGGGTCTATATTAGAACATCGAAGTTTCAAAACTTCAAATGTTCTAATATCGACCCCTATTCAGCGAAAGCTGAAAACATTGAATATACAGAACAGCAAATTTTTTCCTAGGGAAAAAATTTGCTGTTCCAAAACACATACAAACAACACAAGCACACCAAACAAAACAGCAATCCACACACATACACCTAAAATCTTACACCTAACCCTACAGTAAACTATACACACACCACTGACTATCCACTTACCTTAACCCAAACCCTAACCCTAAGGTCCGTCACTATCGCACACTCACCTCACCCCGTGCCCTAACCCGCACGTCCACACAATCGCACACATACCTAACCTGCACCCTAACCCTAAATAGCCTAACCCACACTCAATCGCACACTTACCTGAACCAACCAAATTCTTTCCCTAGGAAAAAATTCGTTTTTCTGTTGCTTCGATATTTTCAGCTTTCGCTGAATAGGGGTCAATATTAGAACATTCGAAGTTTTGAAACTTCGATGTTCTAATATAGACCCATATGAACAACAGTATGTCAGTAGCCAAAAATGAAAGTATGAATAGACTTGCCTTTCTTTTCTAGTGTTGCAGCATAAACAACTTTTGCTTTTCATATAAAGATTTCTTTACAATTAATTCTTCAGAAGAAGTTCGCCTTAGCTTTCACTGACTCAGAATATAAAACTGCAAACAATGATTGAGACAAATATCTTTTAAAAACAATCCAAAAAGTAGGGAAAAAGATAGTGGGACCTTAATGATCTATTGCAAGAAAAATGAAGTACAGATGCTAAAAGGCTTGCAAAACTTCAGAGCTTTAAGTTACACCTAAAACATTAACATAAAGGCACACAGAGAAAAACATAACAAAAGAATGAAAGTGTCCCTCAAAAGTGGCAAAATATTAGTTGTAAGATGTACTATGAAATGTTGTAAAGCGGCAAACCCACAAATGTGGTAAAGCTCAGCCTAAGACATGCTGCTGTAAAACAGGTCTGTGACACAAACACTCCACTGACTGAAATATTCAGAATAAGAAAATGGGCATTAAAAGAAAAGCCAACTTTAATAGTTGCACATTCATCTACAGAATGCAAAATTTCATTTTTGTGGCAAATATTTATTTGATATTTACTTATAAGATTACCACCTGGCCCTTTTTGTGAGGGACAGTCCCTCTTCAGGCAGTTGTGTCCTTTGAAAAATATTAAAAATTGGTAAATGTCCTGAGATTGTTAGGACAAAAATATTTCCCATGTTTTCTTTTATAGTTGCATAAAACAGTTATTTTTGTATCTGAAAAACCTAAATGTTGTATGAAATGGCATAAACAACTGAAATATTACAAGAATAAGCTTTTGTTTTTGCAAAAAAGTGAAGTTCTGTCCTTTGCACTTGGTGTGGGTATGTTTTGTCCTGCAAAATCTCCCATTTCTACAGAAATGTCCCACTTTGGCCATTTGAAAAGGTGCCAACCCTGTTTGCTTAGGGGGAAGTCCTGCTGGGCATTGTCTTTTTTAGCAGAGTCCCAGGGAGAAAAGCTGTCGAAAACAAATTTTGTCGAAATTCAGATAGGTGAGCACACTTGACTGAAAGCACACTTCACTAAAAACCCATTTGGTCGAAACTCATTTAGTAGAAAGTTATATATGGCTCCTTCCCCAATGAAGTGCGATCCTGGAGTTAGAATACAATGTAAGGGGGGGGGGCACAGCCCCCCCATCTATTCTAAATGTTTAAACCATACACATAGATACTGACAACTGCAATGAACAAGTCTTTCTGTAAGACTATATATACTCAAACTATGTGGGGGGGCTATGCCCCCCACACACCCCCAATGAGGGGTCCCCCACACACTTTATGTTCCAACTCCAGGATCGCACTTCAGTGGGGAAGGGGCCATATATAACTTTCGACAAAATGAGTTTCGACCAAATGGGTTTTCGGTGGAGTGAGTTTTCAGTCAAGTGTGCTCACCCAATGGACTTTCGACAAAATGTGTTTTTGACCAAATTTAGTAGGAGACCCATATATATATATATATATATATATATATATGGATCTAGGACATTTGCTTGAATGAGCAAACGTCCGAATCCATAATAACCGAACACACTTTAACGAAAGTGCTTTTATCGAAAAAGCACTTGCGTTAAAGCACGTTACAAAAAATAAATAAATAAATAAAATACTACATTTACATTTTAGCATGGGTGCTTCACCCCTCTGTGCCCCCCACATCCCCCCTAGTTTAATATTCTCCCTCTGAGACCGCACTACAGTGGGGAAAAGGGAAATTTCCCTTACCTGCACCATAGTACAGCCTCGGCAACAGGCATACTTACGTGAAAGTGATTCTTCGGTGAAAAGCACTTTCGCGCAAGTATGCCCGGCTGTTTGGGTTTCGGTCGTTTGCTCATTCGAGCAAACGTCTGGAACCCATATATATATATATATATATATATATATATATATATATATCATCATCTTCTTCTTTTGGCTGTTCCCGTTAAGGGTCGCCATAGCGGATCACCTGTTTCCATTTCTTAATGTCCTCTGCATCTTGCTCTATCACACCAACCACCTGCATGTCTTCTCTCTCCACATCCATAAACCTTATCTTAGGCCTTCCACTTTTCCTGTTACCTGGTACCTTCATCGTTAGCATCTTTTTCCCAATATACTCAGCATCCCTCCTCAGCACATGTCCAAACCAATGTAATCTTGCCTCTCTGGCTTTGTCTCCAAACCTTCCAACCTGGGCTGACCCTCTAACATACTTATTCCTAATCCTGTCCACCCTCGTCACACCCAGTGCAAATCTTAACATCTTTAACTCTGCCACATCCATATATACATATATATATATATATATATATATATATATATATATAGAGAGAGAGAGAGATACACACACACAAATACAATACATGCAGTGCTCATATGTACATAGTATGCAAGTATAATCAGCCTAATGCTGCAAGGTCATAACTTTCAACTGTCCAGATTTTTGCTTCATATTTTTGTTCTTTTCCTCATAAAATTTGTGGTTTTCTGGCAAATCACTGAGGACTTGAAGTCACTTAATAATGACAGACATTTGAGTTCCAGACTTCATATCCTTCAGAAAATGTATACTAACAGAAAACTTTTTATTATAGCAACATTCTAAGTTTATACGAACAATATTTAAAATCTGTCCCTATTTTTGGATTTTTTTCCCCACCATTCATTTTGGCTTTGTCCAGGTTTCGTATGTGCAAGGTATACATGCTGTAGTTGGGGTACAACAGACCTCATATATGGAAGAAAAAATACTGCTGTAATGAAGCTAGAACAAGAAAAATACAAATTTATTTCTTTGCCTTATACAGGATGTAGTAGGGGAAATGGTTTATAAATGACAGCATTTAGCAAATCCTGACAGGCAACTATTATTAACAAAAGCAGGAGAAGTTTTGTAGAAAAGAGGAAGCAGGAGGAAAGTAACAGATGAATAGGGGAGTGGATTGTTAGCCAGGAAAGTTTGAAGGATGAGAATTAAAATAGTGAAATGTGGGACAGGATATTAAAATGTTCCTGTGGGGAGTTAGGTATATGTTTAATTAACAGATTCCCTATGCATTTGTAAGTCTAGCCTAAACCGGGGAAACCAGATGGATATATTTAATGAGTACTTATAGGCAAACTTTTTGCAACCAAATCATTTTAGAATAATGTGAATTGATTTGCACTTTTACTAACTATTTTCTCCATTTCTTTTTCTGTATACATACGTGGCAGTGAACAAAGGACCCTTTAAATTGGTTTCATTTCTTTTCCTCTACTTATTTTTTTAATACTTTTTGCCCTTATGTCTGCTTACTATACAGCCTCATCCATTGTGCTCATCCATTCTTTCCCTGTTGCAACTATGAGAGATGAGTACTAGTTAAGTTGTCTTTCAGCAAACCATGAAGGGTGGATGTTTTCTCCACTATCCTACATGCTGGCCCCGGTGGCAGCCACACATCAGGGAGCTCCCATAATACTGCCATGATGGTGTGTAGACACTTCAATGCAACTGCCAAAGTGTGACAGCTGAGGTACACCATCTCAGTGGGTGTGGCTGTCTTAACCCATCATGTTGCATGCTAAACCTGCTGCCTCCACCAGGAGAGAACTATGCAATATACCAGCATACCCTCATCCCCAAATATGAAAAGCCATCACCGGCCACTCACTCCCACTTTCCCTTACCTGTTCCGCAAGTGCCTGAGTCACTAACTTTTTCAGGTTCATTTGTCACAGCCAGGGATGCACTACTCTGCATAATGGAGCAAGTTACTTTTCTGAAGTCCTCCATATGTATCAGCATCTATAGTTACTGAAACTGTAAATATGCCATAACCATAACATTATAACAGTATTACATGTAAACAAGAAACCACAAAAAAGAGCAAAAAGTAGCAGTCATAAAATTCACAAGATGAATATAAGGAAACCAAGTAAGTAAAGGCAGGCAATATAAGGGCAACTGAAAAGTAAACAGACATTAATACTAGCTTTCTATTACATTATCTATAACCTTTTTACACTTAAGGAAGTTTTATTTCTCCTATGGCTAGTTAGGAGTTCAGATGAAAGCGCTATGTAAAAATGGCACCCTGACTGAAGGGGAACAAATGTATACATTTTCCCAAACATCTAATCAACTATAGAAAATGTAGAGGCTATAAATGCTCACTTGTTGAGGTACACTGATGGTGAACAGCTGCCACTGATTGCTCATAAGGCATAATGAGTGACAGACAACTACTAAAATGTTAATGAGGCACAAATGACAACTATTCTCAAATGAGTAATACTAATACCACTTACAAAAGTTATGAAAAGACAAATTTCACACCAGAAAAATAAGAAAGACATTTAAAAAAATACATTTCTGCTTGCTAGTTTAATGGCACTGGTATTGACCTGATTGGGAACTCTTTTTCTCAGACTTTAGCTATGATGATGCATTCCTTACAATACAATACATATCTGCTTTCTAGTTTAATGGAACTAGTATTGACCAGATTGTGAACTCTTTTTCAAAGACTTGAGCTATGATGCTTGTTCCTTACAACATAAAATGCTTTTAAATTAAGCATATTCATTCAAATGCTGCAGTCTATTGCGTACATTGGTAATCTGAGTCAGTGGACGTCACTCAACCACCACCACCCAAAAAGACCTGCCCATTCAAAGCTAAGTTTGACAAACTGAGGGGGAAGCCAGCCCAGACAACAGACCCCCCCCCCCCAAAAAAAAAAGTCCAGGTGGAAGGTGGTAAACAGGTAAAACTAGATGCTTATCATATTCAAGACTACATCATTTCTGCTGGAAACAGAAACTTTCTAATGCCTGCCAGCTGGAACTGTTGCAACCAACACAGACAAGTCTCCCGTTAACAATGCAGACTAGTTACACAGGGTTTAGAAAACAAAGCAATAAAAAACAGGTGGTTCGGAGACAGACAATATGCACCTTCCAGAGGTACAGGAAATCACAATAGCCATGAACTCCATTTCAAATTATGCAGGAGATACTCAAGTCAGCATGTGCAGTCGTATCTGACAAATTAAAACAATAAATTCTACCACAATACAAGCAGATGAAGACTTCACTGCAAATTGGCATGACAAGCCATCCTCTGAAGCAATTACTAGGCACTTCACTGGTACACATTAAGGAGGTATATACACATTAAGGAATTATTTTTTTTAAGTTTTGATTACTTGTACATGAAGGACCAGACAGTTATTCTGGAATGAGGAAGACCTGTTGAAAAGAAAGCTTATTATGGAACACTGACCTTGAGATTAGGTGTCTGTGTCTGATCTACAATAAACCGCATCAAAATGTTGAACTGTTGATCAAATGGGAAAGAATCCCTGTAATTAAAAAAAAAAAACAAGACGTATCAAAATATAAGGCAAGCTATTCTATGTACATTTACGCAAAGCATATTTAGATATGAACACAGCAGTCTACTTAAAAATAAAACAGCAAAACCCCAATGTAGTTTGAAAAACTGTGAATTCATGTTAATAAAGATAAACCAGACCTGAAAATTTTCATTAGTACATTTAATACAAAAATGACAGAATGAAAGACCCCACACAATTTTGACAATCAAGCATACCACAAGAAGGACTAACAAGATGACTGTACATTGAGTAACATCTAAACTCTAGCTCTCCCAGTGTAAAAACAGAAACTTAACAGAGAAGGCCAGTAAACTTTTGTGTTTATGGGTAAATTTCAGTAACTGCCTGCATGCCAGGAAAAAAGAAAGAGAGCGCACCTGGATAAAAATCAGCTACAAAAAGTGAGGAAGAAACAGTGACTGGGGAAAGTTGTGAAGCTGTTCAGCAAAAAGCAATGCAACTTCCAAACATGAATTCCCGTAACCTATAGAAAGATACAAGACAACTGCACACAGACCTGGTTAAAGTAAACAAAACACTGATGGAATATATTAACTTAAACAACAAAAGGCTTGAAAAATAGAAGTTTTAAATAAATATTCAGATGTGGTGAGAAAGTTGCAAAAATTAGAGGCTGAACTGAAGAAAAGGCTGGCTGAATATGAGACTTCTCAGAAATAGATGTTTCAAAAAATAATAAAATTAGAGGACAGAGGACAGAGCAAATAGAGAAAACCTGAGATTTTCAGCTATACCACAGAAGCTGGAAGGAACAGACTGCATTAATTTTATGAAAGCACAGTAGGAGTTGTCAGTTGAAAGGGCATACTGTGTGTATGCTCTAAACCTGGCTATTAGAAAGTAACTTAGGAGTTTAATAGTAAAGATGCAATCCAACCAGCAGAAGGAGTTGATTCTGAAAAAAACTGTGGCAGGACGACAAAATAGTGGAGAATGATTATTCATTGTACACCAGGCAGAAGAGAAGTAACTTCATTCCACTATTCAGGGAATGTCGATACACAGGTGTGAGATTCAAACTGCTGCACCCAGCTGTCTTCAAGGTATTCTTTCCTGGAGGGACAAAGTCATTTTTTTGATGAAGTACATGCTAAGGAGGAAATACAAAAGTCTGTCCAACGAAAAGTGAGCTGTGAAACAGGAGATTCTGCTTCTTGTCCTCTGTTAATAAAGACCACAGAGAGACTACACCTGTTAAACCTTTTTCACTGTTTCAATGGAAAATGCTGGAGTGAAGGAAGGGAGCATAAGAGCTGACTAGAAGAATCGACAGTACAATGGAAATGAAGAAGAGAAAGGATCTGGGAGATGGAGATGAACAGTAACAAAACCAGTAACTTATATGTGGGATTACAATACAATAATTATATTTGTGAAATACTACATATTGGACTGTTTCAGAATATGTTGGACTTGTGGAGGAATCTAAAGTATATGCTGTACTTCATGTCATTAATTTTAGGAAAAATGCTTTGGGGAGAAGAAGAGAGGAAATAAAGTTAACTGTAAGTAAAAAAAAAAAAAAAACATTTTTTTTCTTAATGATACTATTTTTGTGATGTATGGTTTTCTGTGCAATGCTATAAAGAAATGTTTTCTCAGTTATTTTTTCTCTTTCTTCCTCCTTCCTTTCTCTCCTTCTTCTTGTTCAGTTTTAAGAAATGTAGGCACTGCAATGTAAAAAAAAAAAAAAAAAAAAAAAAGGCCTGGTTAAAAAAGCATGACAAAAGAAAAATTAATGTGCTTTTTTCGATTCTTGCAGGCGGGAATGACTGTATTAAGGACCTTAGACTGACTTAGTACTTAGCAAGTAAATGAAAAACAATACTGAATATTATTATGCTTTTTTATACAAAATGACTGCATGCTTAGTAGCAATTCTGTACTTGACTCGCATGTCTCCACTGAAACAATCTGATGAAGAGAAATTGGTTACAGTCTGGTGGAGAGTGACTGGCTGGGGGAAAAAAAAGAAAAAAGAAACTGGCTAGGAGATAATATTCTATGAAAGCACTCAGGGTTTTTCCCAGCGAGGAGAGCTATAAAGATAAGACAAAAGCAGTTAGCACTTAAAAGAAGCACAGACTGCACCATGCGTCTTAGCATGTATAGCCTATCATTTAGGTTAACTCAAGTGTCTGTGTGTGGCTGTCAGTTTGGGACATTTGTTCCTATTATGAGGGTAAAACTTCAGTATTTGAAGATGTACACAAGTTTTGTGTGTCAATATTAAATTAATACAGTGTAGGGGGTATTAGGGTTTTTTGAGGACTTTCAATAAAACAAAACGTTTTCTAAGATGTGACACAGGCTCAAACGGATATGACAAGAAACAACTATATAAAAGTTCAACCTGCCAAACAGTGTATGCATGTAACACAAAAGCTGGAACTAGACATTTCACAAAAAAAGGTGTTATACATAAAAGGTGGGAATAATAACTTTTTAATATAATGATGCTTTCTGCAATGTCTTTAAATGTCAATGGACTCACAGATAAATACAAAACAGAAAGAATAGTGAACTGTATTAAAATATATAGAGTGCAAATAGCTATGTTACAGGAGACACACTTGGAAAGAACTGAACTTGTGAGTTTGATAAAGAAAGGTTTTCAGGATGGTTTTTAGCAGAATATCTAGGACGAAGGAAAAGGGAAGTACTTATATTAATTGCAAGAGGAGCTCCAATAGTGAAAGAAGAGGATAAAAAGATAACAATGGCAGATCTGTAATGCTAAGGGGCTAGTGGCAAGGGGAGGAGGATTACACAGGCATGTATTTATATTCCACCTAAAACTGCTGTAATGGAGCTTAAGAAAATTCTGGGAAAAATGATCAGTTTTCAGCAAGGAATATTACTTATAGAAGGGGATTAGAATTTGATTTGCAGCAGTGAAGATGTGTCTAGGGGGCCCAGAAGGGAAGGTATAACAAAGGAGGGTAGATTTTCAAAGAAATCTATAAAAATATTTGGCATGGAGATATGAATTAAGTAACAGGAGTTCAAAGTCAACTTGCATATTACTCCCCAAGATATTAAAAATCTGGCTAGGATAGACAGAATTTACATTTCAAGGAACATGTGCATTTAATTGAAGGTCTCGATATGCATCCAATAACTATTTCAGATGATGTGAAGCTGCGGTGGTGCAGCAGTAGCGCTGTCGCCTCACAGCAAGAGGTTTTCCCATTCAATTCTAGGCTGGAGCGCCTTCTGTGTGGAGTCTGCATGTCCTCCCCATGGTCAAGTGGCGTTCGAAAGACATGCGTGAATGGGCATGCCTTCGTTGAAGGTTGGGCATTGGGCTGGCACCTCTGCACCATAAAAATCGACTACCAATCATTGGCGGACCGGAGTTCTCATTGTGGCGACCCCTAACCAGGAAAAGCCGAAAGAAAAACAACAATTTCAGATGATGTGCTAATAATAACTAACATAAAAACACAGGATAATGAAATAAAAATGAGACACTGGTGCTTTCCCGCCTATCTGCTGAAGAGAGAGGAATTTAAGGAATGGGTAGCAGAGATTACTCAGGAGGTATTCGAGAGGATGGAAATTAATTCTGACAATATAGCTAGGGAGTGGGATAAAATTAAAGCGGAGTTTAAAAATAGGGTGAAAATGAAAGGCAGCTATAGCTAAAAAGTAACAAGAATTATTTAGAGGGACTGACAAACGTTAAGGTATTGCAAAATAGAGGGAAGCTCACAAAACAAGAGAGGATTAACTGCAGAATGTTAAGCAGAAAATAAGGGATTACACCTCGATAATAAACATGAGTTTAGTAAGACTGCTGTTAAGCAACTGTTTTTTGATAACAACACTAGAGAACAAAAACTTTTAGAAGAATGAATCAGGCAACAGAAAGTAGAAAAGGCTGTCATCAAGCTTAAGAAGCCTATAACAAGGAAGGTTACAAGAGATCCTGTAGACGTATTATTAATATTTTGGAAATTCTAGGAAAGTCTGTATAAAACAGAGAAATATGGAAATCAAGAAAAGATGGAAATGTTTATGGAAGATTTAAATATGCCAAGGTTAAAGGTAGATGAGGCTCAATTACTAATGGTTAGCATAGGAGGAGATGAGATATAAACTGTGATATATAAACGAACTACAGGAAAGTCCTCAGGAATAGATGGTATTCATGTGGAAGTTTGGAATCGAGGCGGGAAAAAAACAATAAAGATCTGGAAGGTTTTGTTTAACACTATTTGAAGAGAAGTACCAACATCCTGGAAGAAAACAGTGATAGCTGTAATACCTAAAGAGGGTAAAGATCCATCAGATCCAGCTTCATACAGGCCCATTTCAATACTAAATCATGACTATAATGTGTTTATGTCTATAATGGCTAAAAGAATGGTTAAAGTAATGCCAACATTGATAGATATGGATCAATGTGGTTTTGTAGAAGGGAGGCAAAGATTTGACAGCATTAACAGAACACTGATGATCCAGAGGGAAGCAGAATGTTGGTGGGTCTTGATGCAGAGAAAGAATTTGACAGAGTAAGCTGGGACTTTATAAGCAGGGCAATTGAAACATTTGCATATCCTGAAAAAATTATAAGGTTGATTATGAGGATATATAAGAGATTGGAGGTGGAACTTTAAGTGGGTGGGCTCTTCCCTGACAATTTCTGCTTAAGCAGAGGAACCAGACAGGGGTGTCCTCTTTCCCTTTTGTTATTTGTTTCATATTTAGAACCACTGGCAAAAAAATAAGGGACTCAGAAATTCAAGGATATAATTGGTATGGTAGTCAAGAAAAGTTGGCTCTATTAGTAGATGATATTTTATACTTGTCAAAACCAAAAAAAGACATTACAGTGCAGTGGAACATTTTGAGACAGTTTCAAATCTTTTCAGGATACAAAATTAATGAAACTAAAACAAAGGCAATAGCAATAAATTAAGTACCTACATATGAATTGGTTCAGCAATATTCACATTCATGGGGACATGATAAAATGAAATATACTTAGGAGTATAGACTTAAAAATTATTCTGGTGTGGCAGCTAAGGATATGTGGGAAGAAAATAAAAAGATAATACAAAAAACAAGAGAATGGAAGCTTTGCTATATGGATATGGATATAAGATATAAGCAGATAAAATGTTTTTAGTCCCATTAGACTTTTAAATAGGTCAGGCATAACCAAAGAAGTTGGGGGCAGTAATCAATAAAGAGCTGAAGGACTTTTTCTGGGAGGGAAAGATGTCAAGAGTCAGGTGGGATACGCTGACTCTTCCAGTACAACAGGGCAGTTTCAGATTACCTGATCGGAAGGGATATTTCACAGCTACACAGTTAAGGCTCCTTATACATTGCACAAGCTGAAAACTATAATTCAAAGTGGAAAGAGATGAAGATGAAACTGGGGGGGGGTGATAAAATGGGGAGATGTCAAGAACTTATTTGGACTGCAGGTTACAGATTGCCTTTCCTATCAAGGATTAATATCAGAGTACAGGCAAAGAGAAAGAAATATGGGGGTCCTAAACAAAAGATCAGCACTGGTAGAGTTTTTAGTAGAATCTAGAACAGAAGCTGCCATTAAAAAAGGAAGAATTAGCAAACCATATAAAATACTGCATGATAATTATAAGAATCAATCAGAGGAGTTTAGATAGAATTGGGAAAAGAAATTGGATGAGCAATTCACAAAGAAAAATGGGAAGATATGTGTATATTTCCCAAATATGCAACAAAATCTAGAAGATTTAGGATTTTTGCTTGGAAATGTTTACACAGATATTTTTATACCCCAAGTAGACTCCAGAGAATTTTTCCTCAGGTAGACAGCAAATTTTACAGGTGTGACAGGAAAGAAAGAGGTAATTGGGAACATTTTTTCTGGGTGTGAGGTGAGTTGGCGGACTTTAAGGATTCCCTGTGGGATGCACTGTCAGAGATGCTGGGTGGGCAGACTGGTGTGATGAGGGAGATGATTTTTCTGAGCTATGATACAGAATAGGAATTGCATAGATATGGTAAGGCTTTGCTGTGTCTAATTATGGTTGCTGCCAAAAAAGCGATTACTAGAAAATGGAAATCATAATCTAAACCAACTATAGCAGAAGTAGTGAATATAGTTGTTGTTGTTGTTTGTCTTTCGGCTTTTCCCGATTAGGGGTCGCCACAGCGGAACTCCAGTCTGCTAATGATTGGCAGTAGATTTTCACGAACGCCGAGGTGCCAGTTCAACGTCCAACCTTCAACGAAGGCACGCCCATTTACACATGTCTTTCGAACGCCCATCCAACCACGGGGAGGACATGCAGACTCCACACATATAGTAACAGAGATAAAAAAACTGGAAATGAGATCACAAGATACACGGTTTGATTTTTATCACTGAACTTAAAATGGTCCAACAAGGGCAGTAAGCCTAGTATTTACCTAAAAAAAAAAAAAAACATGAAAGTGTTTTAAAAAAAGTAATTTCAAAGCTAGAAATCTGAGCTATAGGACTAGAAAAAACAAAGAACTAATACATTTGGTTAAGATAACAGAAAGTTTGTATACAAGAGAAACACTATTATTTGAGGTATTATACAATATTAATATAACAGTGACAAAAATGTAGTGGAAAGGACAGAAGAAAGTATACAACACGGAACAAATTTGAGAAGGGATAGAAAGGATGAACTGGGAAAGATTTTCTAAAAACTTAGATTTACAGAAAAGGGGGACACTGAAATAAAAGTTAATCTAGGTTACTCTGGGAAAATATCAACAGGAAATGAAGAAAAGGAATCTTGTGAGAACAGAAGTGGTTAACTTTTTAATAAAATCCATGTGAGGCGAGAGAAGAAGAATAAGTAGACTGTATAATACAATAGCGTAATTACAGATGTATGGGAAGATAAGTCAAGGCAGAGACAGAACTGGCTGAATAAGGTGGAAAAGGAAATATTAAAAAAGATGTTTTGGGGGGGATTGTACAAACTAAAGAAAGGCAACAAATTCAAGGAAATCCCAAATGTTTGGGTGAAGATGTATGAACAAATATTTTACACCTCAGAAAGACTGCACAGGATATATCCAGGTATATGAAAAACTTGTTAGAGGTGAGAGCAGAATCAGAAAGGAGATTGCAGCCATATATTTTGGTCATGTCAGAAGTCAAACAAGTACAAAGAAGAATTAAAATCAGAAGTGAAATGACTACAAAGAACAATTAAAAGAGATGGCTAAGACAATAAAAAGGAAAGAAAGGCATGTGAGAGAGACTTTTGTTCGAGGCAGACACAGACATCCCAAATAAAAGGGCCAGTGAAAGCATTAACAGCACGTATACTCTTAGTGCCCAAAAGGGGTAACTAAAAAATGGAGATCAAATCAGGAGCTGAGTACTGAAGTTGTCACAAAATAAGGGAGAGTGAGACTATGAAATATGTTCCAAGTAAACTACATAAGAAGTAGGAGATCTGGGATAAGAAAATACAAATGCTCCAGCACGCAGGAGAATAATTCAACATAGTGAGGGGGAAGCACCACTGGGAGAGTTTGAGAGAAAGAAGGGAAGAGGGAACAGATAAAAACAGAAAGGAAGGGCAGGGGCTGCCTGGTAAACAATGAGAATCTAAGTTATGTAAGGGAAATGAAATGCAACTTCAGGCTCTAGATCATGTCTGATGTTAAAGGAAAAGAATAAATATTAATGAGTTTCAGCAAGTGAAAGAAACGGGCAGACACCAGAGGATAACAGTGCACCATGCAAGATGATTGTAGAGATATTCAGTTTGGTCAACTTATAAAGATTCTGAACACCTGTTTAATTCTTCTTATTCATAATAACTCACTGACAGGCTTTTTGAAGATGATGCATACTAAAAAATGAGACACATTAATATGAATCAGAAGCATGAGCTAAGCTTTGTTAGTCTAATAGAGAGTTTGAGAGGTAGTTTGTCTTTTTCAGCAAAATAGGAATACATTATTCCATGGTAGAATGTTTTAGGGTTCTATCATTAGGTAATTTTTATTTGTTTCAAAAGTTTTGTCCATAGCTGAAGATTTCACATTGTTATATATAAAGTATATAAGAAGTTCTGTACATAAATGCAATTTCATCAAACCTTTGTTTTTTTTTCTCTCTCTCTCTTACATAAATGTCTGATTTTAAATGCAGATATATTAAATACTAATGGATTGAATAATCCAGTTAAGAAGCAAAGCCTGTTCAAACACTTGCAATTATATAAAGATCAAATAGTATTTCTACAGGAAACACATTTACTTAATAAAGATGTAAATAAACTTTTGTTAAAGAATTATTTGATTTTAGCAGGTCCTGATATTTGAACTAAAAGAAGAGACGCCCTTCATTTTATGGAAGAACTCACTAGTAATGCCAAAAGTAAAGGATACCTTTGTTGATAAAAATGGTATGTTAACCACTGTTATAACTGAACAGAAAGTAGTGGAACAGAAAACTTTATACATTGGTGAACTCTTACTGGAGTCTAAGGGTTGGAGCTAAAGATGCAAAAAAATACTTGGATACTATACAGCCTATTACATCAAAAGGTGAAGTCATAATGGCTGGGGATTTTAATTGTATTTTATCAAAGATTTCACTGCAGGTAGAAAGAAAGCTGAGAATCACATATTCAGCCAAACACTTAAATGTTGTAAATCTAATGCATTTAAAGGATATATATAAGCTAAAGAAAATCCACTCACTTCAATTTACCCATTATTCATATAGATATGGAACACAAACAAAGATTGATACGATTTTTGTCTTTAACAATTGTTTTTCTTCTGCAGCTCTCTATCTTATCCCCATTTCTAATTTATAGCCTTGCACTTCCCCATATTCAGATATTTGTGTTTGGGGAGTGCTCCACTGACTTACCTACCTTCTCAGCTCCTTTTTATCCTTCTTGAGAACATTACTGATTGTTTTCTTCATCTTCTCTGCAGCTCGTGGCCCGGTGTAGCCCCACTCTGTTTGCCCTCGCTACACTTGGGCTCACTTCGCTCCCCTAACGTACACTCCCATTCCCACCCACCCCTAATTTCATTTGACTTGTACCTATGCAAACCACTCCCCTCATGACCTCACACACCTAATCAACAAATCACTGTTCAAGTACCTACCTACATACCTCATTTTACTAACTAATACCTCATATCCTCCCACAAACTATTTACATAGTTTCAATATTCCTTACAGTGGATATAAAAAGTTTACACACCCCTGTTAAAATGCCAGGTTTTTGTGATATAAAAAAATTAGACCACAATAAATCATTTCATGACTTATAACCTGTACAATTCAATTTAAAAACACTGAAATCTGTTAGGGGAAATATATAAACAATAAAAAATATACAATAAGCTGGTTGCATAAGTGTGCACCCCTTTAAACTAGTACTTTGTTGAAGCACCTTTTGATTTAATTACAACATTCAGTCTTCTTGGGTGCACACCTGCCATCAATTAAAGAGACTCTAACCCCACAAAGTTCAGCTGTCCTCGTAGGATTTTCCTAATATTTAGTCAGTTGCCTGCAACATCAAAAGCCATGGTTCACAGAGAGCTTAAAATGCATCAAAAGGATCTCATTGTTGAAAGGTATCAGTCAGGAGAAGGGTACAGAAATTTTTCCACAGTATTGGATATACCATGGAACACAGTGAAGACAGTCACCAAAAAGTGGAGAAAATATGGGACAACTGTGACGTTGCAAAGAACTGGATGCCCCTTCAAAACTGATGAACAGACAAGACGAAGACTGGTCAGGGAGGCTGCCAAGAGACCAACAGCAACATTGAAGGAGCTGCAGGAAATTCTGGCAAGTACTGCTTGTGTACTACATGTGACATCTATCTCCCGTATTCTCCACGTCTGGACTATGGGTTAGGGTTGCAAGATGGAAGCCTTTTCTTACACAGAAAAACATCCAGGCCCGGCTAAAATTTGCAAAACAATACATCAAGTCTCCCAAAAGCATGTTGTAAAATGTGTTCTGGTCCGATGAGAACAAAGTTGAACTTTTTGGCCACAATTCCAAAAGGTATGTTTGGTGCAAAAACAACACTTTACATCACCAAAAGAACACCATCCCTATGGTGAAGCATGGTGGTGGCAGCATCATGCTTTGGGGTTGCTTTTCTTCAGCTGGAACTGGGGCTTTAGTCAAGGTGGAGGGAATTATGAACAGTTCCAAATACCAGTCACTTTTGGCCCAAAACCTTCAGGCATCTGCTAGAAAGATGAAGATGAAGAGGAATTTCACCTTTCAACATGACAATGACCCCCAACCATGCATCCAAATCAACAAAAGAATGGCTTCACCAGAAGAAAATTAAAGTTTTGGAATGGCCCAGCTAGAGCCCAGACCTAAATCCAATAGAAAATCTGTGGGGTGACCTGAAGTGGCCTGTGCACAAGAGATGCCCTAGCAATCTGACAGACTTAGAGCACTTTTGCAAGGAAGAGTAGGCAAATATTGTCAGGTCAAGATGTGCCATGCTGATAGACTACTACCCAAGAAGACTGAATGCTGTAATTAAATCAAAAGGTGCTTCAACAAAGTATTAGTTTAAGGTATTGTATATATTTTTTTATTTTTATATATTTTTCCCCACTAACAGATTTGTTTGTTTTTGAACTGAAATGTACAGGTTATTGGTCACATTAAAGGTGGAAAAAGTTTTGAAATGATTTATTGTGGTCTAATTTTTTTATATCACAAAAACCTGACATTTTAACAGGGGTGTGTAAACTTTTTATATCCACTGTACCTTCACCCATCTCAACTCTCTCACATTTTACCTCAAGCTTATTTTCAACCTAGCTCTCATCCTACTATAACCCCACCCTTATAGCATTCCTAGCTCAGGAATTTCTCATTACCATGGCCTTACTCAAACCAGCCATCACCATCACAAACCTAGTACCCATATTATACTAATTCTATCCTGGTACTTGACCTCCTGTCACTCCCATCATGTTACGCTTTATCACTCCCCAACTCTGCCTACTTTTCTGACCCACTATGATAATAGGGATACTGTACACATCTTTCTTCATCTACTTAATAATCTTAATTCTATATACTTCCCACCCAAGTACTGTCATATCTATAGCCTCTCAGGTCCCATTCATGAACTCAAGCTTTTTTCCAAACTAAAATATCTCACACTCCACTGGCTCACCCTTATTAAACTAAAATCTGACATATACCCAAACCCAGGCCCCACCCATTCCACTACCACCAACCCAAATCAGCCTCCAAACTCTATCAACACCAACTACCCCAGCACCACTCAAATTATCTAACTCAGATCTACATGTAATATTCTTTAATCTTAGAAGCCTCTCATTAAAATACAATAATTCCATGCTGCCCTTACACTATACTCCCCAGACATAGTCATAATTACTGAAACCTGGCTCAAACCACATATAAAAAAGTACAGTTTTGTACCTACCATAAATGTAGATGTCCGAACTGGACAGCATCTGCAGTCATAACAAGTGGGTTGTCCTGTCGTCAGGCAGCCCTTCAGTCGGCCGGATTCCAAAGTCCGGGTCCGGCATCGGCTGATGTCGCACTCCACCCGACGTCATCACTATTGGTCTTCGGGTATAAAGGCATCAGCCGACGCCATTTTCCTCAGTGTTTCTTGCCCCAGATGCCAGTAGCCCTCTTGCAGGCTAAAATTTGGATAGATGCCAATGTTTCCAAATAGATAGAGGTAAACACAACAATAAGCATGTATGTACATATACACAAACAAATACACCATAAAGACTCCCCAACAGCTAGCTATTAGAGGGTAAACACCTAGGAGTACCACAGAGGGATGGAGGGAGGTAATCCTGACTGCAGATGCTATCCAGTTGGGACATCTACATTTATGGTAGGTACAAAACTGTACTATGTCCTTCATGGATGCATCTGCAGTCATAACTAATGGGTAGAATACCATAGCCAACTAGGGGAGGAGGATAAAAAATAGATTATGGTGTGTTTAGGATCCCTTGCAGTACAGCAGTGGCAAACCCTGCTCGGGATCTGGAATATAGAGGCAAATTATAATGCTTGGCAAATGTATGCGGAGGTCCAAGTAGCCGCCTCAATAATGTCTTTGGTTGCCACTCCTCGTAAGAAGGCTGTGGTAGTGGCTGTTGCCCTTGTAGAATGAGGTCTTATGTTCTGTGGAATTGGTTTTCCATGGAAGGAGTAACAGAATCGTATGCAATTTCCTATCCATTTGGAGATTGTCTGTTTGGAAATAGCTTTTCCTTCCCTTCCTGTTGCATAGGCTACAAAAGATTGGTCAGTCTTTCTGCTATTTTTTGTTCTGTCCAAGTAGTAGCGTAGCTGTCTATATACATCCAAGGTATGCAGTATTCTTTCCCTCTGTTTTGTGGGTTGGGAAGAAGGTAGGTAAGTGGATTGCCTGGTTTAAAGACAGTCTGGATACCACCTTAGGCATAAATGTAGGATTAGTCCTCATGGACACTCTATCTTGGTGGAAGATTAGGAAGGGTTGCACTGCCATTAAGGCCTGTAGTTCTGAAACCCTCCTTGCTGAAGTGATTGCCAGTAGGAAAGCAGTTTTCCATGACAGGTGTTGTGGGTCTGCTGTTGCTGCTGGTTCAAAGGGTGCTAGTGTCAACTTTTCTAGCACAAAGTTTAAATCCCAAGCTGGTAATGGTGGTTTCCTTGGAGGTTTTACATTCTTGATTCCTCTGAGGAATTGCCTGAGCAAAGGGTGCGAAAAAACAGGTGTATCAAAGCTGTATTCTGCTGAAATAGCTGATGCATGTATCTTGATGGAGGAGTAGGACAGGCCTGAATGAAGAGTTAGGCCAGATACTCCAGAATGTTAGGCATATCTATGTTTGACACATCTTTTCCTCTTTCCGTACTCAGATGACAAACCCTTTCCCTTTTCCAGCTTAGTTCCTTCTTGTTGAAGGTCTACGTGCTTCAAGAATAATGTCTTTAACTCTTTGGGAAAGTTCTGGAATAGCTGCTGTTATGTGATGTTCCATGCAGTCAGTTGCAAGGTTTTTAGGTTTGGATGTATGATGCTGTAGTTGTTCTGTGTTAACATCAAGGGCATCAGGGGAATTGTCACATATTGTTCGAGACATGCTCCTCAGTAGTGGGTACCAGTGTTGTCATGGCTAGTTTGGAGCTAATAGGATTATCCTTGGACGTTCTTACTTGATTTTCAGTAGTATCTTGTGTATCAAAGGAAGAGGTGGGAATGCATATGCTGTTAGGCCTTTCCAGTTGAAAGAAGCGAATCCACTTTCCATGCTAATGGGTGGAATGTCCTTGTGCAGAATTTTTGAGCTGGTGATTGAGAGGTGATCTGAATAGGTCTATCTGTGGCATTCCCATTTCTTTGAGATGGTCTTGAAGATGTCGGGTGAAGCTTCCATTAAATTGGGCATCGAAGTGGTTCTGCTTAATATGTCTGCTAGGGTATTGTCTTTCCCTGGTACAAATATTGCCTGTAACTGGATGTTGTAGCTGAGTGCCAGGGTCCACAGCTCCAAGGTCATTCTGCATAGGGGTATGAATGAGTGCCTCCCTGTTTGTTGATGTACCACATGACTGTGGTGTTGTCTGTCCTTATCATCAACTGGCCCTCTTTGAAATGGTTTGAACTTTTGGATTGCCAGTTTACTGCCAGCATTTCTTTAGGTTGATGTGCAGTTGAAGTTGATCCTGTGTCCACAATCCTTACGCATTTGTCCAGCATGTGGGCCCCATCCTAGGTCTGAAGCGTCTGTTGTGATGGTCTGGCTTGCTTGACATCTGCGAAAGGGTAGGCCTGGGTTTGACTGGCATGCCTGAGCCCACCATAGGAACTCCTGTTTTAAACATGGAATTAGTGGGATTTCTGTTTCTAGACTGTGTCTGTGTTGGGACCATAAATTCTTTAGGTACCACTGTAGTTTTCTCATATGTAGTCTGGCAAATGGAACCAAGATTATGCATGATGCCATGAAGCCCAAGGCCTGCAGTACTTTTCTTGCTGTTAACTTGTTCAGTTTTGTTAGTGCCAAGAAGTATAGAGGGAGTTCTTTTTGTTTTTCTGTAGTCAGGAATGCCATTTGTTTTACTGTGTCCAATTCCACGCCCAAGAATGTCCTTGTTTGGGATGGTATCAGCCTTGACTTTTGCAGATTGACTGTGTATCCCAGTGCTTGTAGCAAGTAAATGACCCTTTGTAAATCTGTTGTCAGCTTGCTTTTGTTGTCCCCTTGTAGCAGGCAGTCGTCCAGGTATGGGTAAATTTGAATTCCCTGAAGTCTGCAATGGGCGATTACTGATGCCAGGCATTTTGTGAATACTCTGGCTGCAGTAGATAAGCCAAAAGGAAATGCTGAGAATTGATAGTGCTCTGATCCTGCAAGAAATCTGAGGTATCTTCTGCAGATTGGTCGAATGGGGGCGTGCAGGTATGCCTCCTTGAGATCTAGAGTTACCAGCCAAGACTCCTTGCCCAGCATGGGAAGAAGTTGCTGTAGGGTCAGCATTTTGAATTTTGGGACAATGATGTATGTATTTAAGGTGGACAGGTAGAATTGGTCTCCAACTTTTTCCTTTCTTGGAACTAGGAATAGTCTGGAGTAGAACCCCTTTCCTTGCTCTGCTGTTGGCACTCTTTCCACAGCTCTCATGTTTGCTAACTCCATTATCTGGCATAGAGCCTCTGTTTTTTGATTTGGAGGTAGATTTGGCATTCCTCTTTTGACTGGAAAAGTGTGGAAGTGAAACCGGTAACCTTGATCTATGGTTTGTAAAATCCACTTGTCCTTTGTTATGTAGTGCCAGTTCTTTGAAAATAAGGTTAACTTTCCGCCTAGAGGAGCTGCTATTTGTTCCCTGGTAGGCGGATTTGGGTTAGAATCACTGTGGTTGTGTTGATGTAGTGGCAGTGGCTGTGTCTGTGCCTCTGTTGTTACCTTGCCACTGTCTTCCTCTGTAGGCACCTCTTCTGGATTGGTTTCTGCCTCTGGAACGTCTATTCCTGCCCCTTTGAAATTTTGTGGAGTCAGGAAAGGACCAATTTTAGCAGGCCAGTTCCTGCTAAACCTTGGGGTTGAACCTGCAAGAAATCTTTAACAGTTTGAACAGATTTTGCCTTTTCTTCCATTTTCTTCATAACCTGCTGGGCAGATGTACCAAACAAACTTGTCTTGTCCATAGGAGCATCTAGCAACTTAGCTTTAACATGATCCGGTAAAGCTTGTTCCTTTAGCCATGCATGCCTTCTTATCACTGTGCCTGTCATGGCTGATCTAAATGAAGCCTCCAGTGCATCATAGCCACATTTTAAGGAATGGTTGCTAACCTGTTGTATGTTATTTACCATCTCTAATACATATTTCTTATCAAAAGATTCATCAGTGGTTAGCTTTTTAGTTAACTGATCCAGCATAAACTCTTGGTATTGTATCATGTGAAACTGACAGTTTAAAGCTCTTGCTGAGAGAGTAGCTGAAGTGTAGACCTTTTTACCCCATCTGTCTAATGACCTTGCTTCCCTTTCAGAAGGAATAGGGTTTTACT